>NW_007129869.1:0-4425 GCF_000164805.1 Carlito syrichta | reverse complement strand
CATGCTTTTTCTGTTTCCTCTTGTTCGACTTCCAGGTGGTTTCCAATACCTTTGTTTCACTTTGCTACAGTGGAAATCCTGATAAATATCTTCATGTTACTAGAAGATAGTTTATCCGGGTTGTATACATCTAAGTAGAATTGCTGGGACTCCCTTTATATACATCCCTAATTTTAATAAGTGCCACCAACTTGCTCTCATCAGGTTCACCAATGATGATGCCCTCAAGTACAAATAAATGCCTATTGTCTGTACTAATCCTAGCTAAACACTTAATGATATTTGTCAGAGTTACTGTTGCCTCCAATGAGAACCATTTCTTTTTTCTGTTTTCATAGAACTACATGGTTTTCATCATATTTCAGTAGCCGCTTCATCTCAGTCTCCTTCAATGGCTCCTCCTCCTTTTTCTGACCCTGAATGGGGGAAGCCCTTAGAGTGAGACCTTCTCCTCACTATTAATGAGCAGAACTATAGGTGCTCTCACATATGCCCATGGATTTTAATACCGTATCAATGATGGGCCCTCAAATAGATATGCACAGCCCTGACCTCTCCTCCAAACTCCAGAATCCTACAGCCAACTGCTGACTCAACATCCCACTGGAATAGCTGGCATCTCATGCTGACCATGCCCACAATCAAATTCTTGACTTTCCTCCAAAATCTGTTCATACTTCTTGCTCCCCAGTTCAGTAAACAGCAACTACACATTTCCAATTATGCATTCCAAAAGCTTTGGGCATATTTGTTTCCTTTCATATTCTCACACTCTACCTCTGCTCTAAGAGCAAACTCTGTCAGCTTTGAAAAGAATGTCCTGGCCCAATACTCCTCACCATCTCAGCCACGACACCAGTGAGTCGCTGCCATTTCTTTCCAGACTGTAGCAGTAACTGCTAACATTTTTTTACTTCCCCTTGTCCCATTCCAGTTCATTTTCCACACAGATGGCAGAGAATGTCTGCTAGAATGTAAGTCAGACAAAGGCGACTCCTCTGCTCAAAACTTACCAGCAGTTTCCAACTCACACCAAGAATGAGTTTAAATTCCTTATTATGACTGTGATCCCCTATGGCAGGGGTTCCCAACCCTTGATATGAGTCCATGGCCTGTTAGAAATCAGACCACAAAGCAGGAGGTGACCAGCAGGCAGGTGAGCCAAGCCTCATCTGTATTTACAACCATTCCCCATTGCTTGCATTACCACCTGAGTTCTGCCTCCTGTCAGATCAGAGATAGCATTAGATTCTCATTGGAGCACTATTATAAACTGTGCATGTAAGGGATCTAGGTTGCATGCTCTTTATGAGAATCTAATGCCTGATGATCTGAGGTGGAGCTGAGGCAGTGATGCTAGTGCTGGGAAACAGCTATAAATACAAATTAATACTAGCAGTGAGGTTTGGCTGCACAGAGACTGTAATAAATCAATTGCTTGCAAACTCATATCAAAACCCAATCAGTGTATGGCAAGTGAGTTGATATATTTCAACTGTACAGCTGCATGTGGTGGCAGACTTTAAGTCAGACTCTGACACTTATTTTAGTCCATGCATGGCCTACCAATAGTTTTATTTACTATTTCCATCTGTGCCACTTTTTTTTTTGAGTTGGAGTCTCACTCTGTCAACCAGACTGGAGTGCAGTGGCTGCTCCTGGCTACTGCAGCCTCGACCTGCTGGGCTCCAGTGATCCTTCTGTCTCAGCCTTCCAAATAGCTGGAACTACAGGTGCGCGCTACCACGCTTGGCTCATTTTGATTTATTGTAGAGATGAGGTCTCACCAAGTTGCCCAGGTGGGTCTTGAACCCATGGGCTCAGGCAATCCACTCACCTCAGCCTCCCAAAGGTAAGGGATTACAGGCTAAGCCACCGAGCCCGGCTTGTGCCACTTTTTTTATGATGGTGAGTTGTGTAATTATTGCCTTATATATTACAGTGTAATAATAATAGAAATAAAGTGCACAATAAATGGTATGTGCTTAAATTATCATGAAAACATTCCCCACCCCAAATCCATGAAAAAATTGTCTTCCATGAAACCTGTCACTAATGCCACAAAGGTTAGGCACCACTGCCCTATGGGATCTGCCTCTTGCTCTCTGCTCTACCTTCATTTCCTACCTTCCCTAATATCCTCCCTCTCTGCTCTCTTTCAAGCCACACTGATCTTCTTGCAAATTCTCTAGCATGGCAACACCATACTATCAGGGGTGCTGCACTTACTATTTCCCTTGCCCCTTGGCATTTCTAGATTAAACCTGCACAATCAGAATATGCAATTTTTGCAAAAACAATTATCTGTCAGATTGCAGTAGAGGAAGTGTACAGGCTAAAAAGAGACCATTTTGGTTATAGTAAAGCAGTCATTAGAAAAGACTTAGAAACTTGTATAAGAAAGTTTTTTTTGTAACTGAGAACAAAAGTCTTTGCTGGGCAGCAGAGGAGGCAGATGGTCTCTGCAGGCCCTGCCCTCTGTCTTCCTTGGCTTCTATTCCTTTTGGCAGCCATGGCTGTTGTCGGTATCCTCTCAGCAGAACCTAGACTCCTCCATCCCTCCCCACTAGGGTTTCCATGGTGTTTTTCTGAGAGCTGACAATGGCAATGCACTCCATCAGCCTCTCTGTCTTTCCCAAGGCATGTCTGAGCTTGGGTTAAGGGAGGAACCCAGAAAGACATGCTGGCTAATTATCTTGTTCCGATGAGTATAGGGTCATCTTGGTCACTTTTGGCACATTTTTGCAATTCAACCACCTAATGCAATGTTTTGCTCAGAAAATGAGCTTTTGTCTTGTTTATGAAAGCATGTTTTCTAAGATTAAAAGGGATCTGAATATAAAGGCAGCTTATAAACTGCAATAAACTGTACATATATTGGTGATATTATTCTACCTTGATATAATTAGCAAAGACAGTCTATTCTGACCAACAACCTCATACTATTGCTCGTAACAACTAAGAAATCTCAGTTTGCAAAAGGTATACTGGGAAGCTGAAGCAGATTACGTACGTGAGATTTCAGTAAGTTAACATGGGATGGTGATGAATACTTAGACAAAAAGGCCATCCTTCCAAAGTAGATGTGAGACTTATATAAGAAAAAAGTAAGCTGAGGCAGAATAGAAGTAATATTTTTAATTATTGAAATAATTTGATTTTATTTCTTTTTTTCTGGGTAGTTTCCTGCTAGAGAATAGACTGTTAATAAAAGGCAAAGTGGTATTGGTATTTTACGTAGCGTTAATAGAAACATGAAAATGTAATCATTAAATGCTTAACATAACACCAGTTAATAAAACCAAACACTTTCCTCCCAATAGTTTCTGCGAAAGTTTTTCTGCCAAAGAACAATCTTATCAGATAACACAAATGAGCATGTGGTTATTATGCAAGAAGAGTTTTATTCTTCTGCAGATATCTGCAAAAGCATTCAACAAGACTGGTGAGAGTGTCTTTGAATGTTCAGAAATAGAGAGGAATTTTTCTACTTGGAAATCTGACTGCTTTTGATCTATATGGTTTCCATCTTGTTGCCTATGTTTCTGCTGGCATGCAATGCCTGGTGATGTCAGGCAAAGACTGAAGGCAGGAAAAATGCAGTGTGGTAGGAAGAAAATGATCACTCAGAGATGCCACTGTTGAATATTGCAAAAGCCTAGGGGAGAGGTGCTTAAGGAAAGCCAACGAGTAATCCTCACTTCTCCCATCCAAGTCAGAGCCTATGTTCTTCCTGCATTTTCCAGTTTCCTTCAGGGAAATGAGACATCCATTAAGTACCTCCTCACACAGGGTCTGAAACACCTAGTAAAGTGAATCCCAACAGGTTAAATCTGATGTCTTTTACAATCAGAATGAATTGGTTTAATAACCTCAATTGCTGATTTGTTTTGTTTTAAACTAGCTGATTTCCATTTCTGAATGGAAGTTTATATCTGGGCAGATCCTCTTCTCTGCACTGAAGTTGGAGAAGACCTTAAACCAGTATTTCTTACACTTTTGTGAGGTTATTATTCATCCTTTTGAGAACTTAATTAAAGATACAGGATCTCTTCATAGGGTAACATGTGAGCAAGCTCTTGTACCCACGCACACATGTACACACAGACAGAAACACAGACGTAGACCTCTCATTAAAAACTCTTGCTCTAGATAATTTTCCATACTGACTCACATTCCCACAGCTTGATATCATTTGGTATGCATTCACATGAGCTTATACACATTGGAGCAAATTAAATACATCCCCAAGAATCTTTGTGGGTATTGTGGCTGAGAGGCACTCAAGTGCAGGTTTGAGTTAAAAAATGAAGCAAGGTGTGGGGAGCCAGGCAGCACAACCTGGAAGTTAGGACAGGAGCCTCAAGTCACATACTAGTTCATCCATTGTGTAACTCGGGGCAGATACTTTTGCTCAGTTTTCTC
>NW_007129868.1:0-841 GCF_000164805.1 Carlito syrichta | reverse complement strand
ATGTTCAGAAATAGAGAGGAATTTTTCTACTTGGAAATCTGACTGCTTTTGATCTATATGGTTTCCATCTTGTTGCCTATGTTTCTGCTGGCATGCAGTGCCTAGTGATGCTAGGCAAAGACTGAAGGCAGGAAAAATGCAGTGTGGTAGGAAGAAAATGATCACTCAGAGACGCCACTGTTGAGTATTGCAAAAGCCTAGGGGAGAGGTGCTTAAGGAAAGCCAATGAGTAATCCTCACTTCTCCCATCCAAGTCAGCGCCTATGTTCTTCCTGCATTTTCCAGTTTCCTTCAGGGAAATGAGACATCCATTAAGTGCCTCCTCACACAGGGTCTGAAACACCTAGTAAAGTGAATCCCAACAGGTTAAATCTAGATGTCTTTTACAATCAGAATGAATTGGTTTAATAACCTCAATTGCTGGTTTGTTTTGTTTTAAACTAGCTGATTTCCATTTCTGAATGGAAGTTTATATCTGGGCAGACCCTCTTCTCTGCACAGAAGTTGGAGAAGACCTTAAACCAGTATTTCTTACACTTTTGTGAGGTTATTATTCATCCTTTTGAGAACTTAATTAAAGATACAGGATCTCTTCATAGGGTAACATGTGAGCAAGCTCTTGTACCCACGCACACATGTACACATAGACAGAAACACAGACGTAGACTTCTCATTAAAAACTCTTGCTCTAGATAATTTTCCATAGTGACTCACATTCCCACAGCTTGATATCATTTGGTATGCACTCACATGAGCTTATACACATTGGAGCAAATTAAATACATCCCCAAGAATCTTTGTGGGTATTGTGGCTGAGAGGCACTCAAGTGCAGGTTTGAGT
>NW_007129867.1:0-693 GCF_000164805.1 Carlito syrichta | reverse complement strand
TCTCACTTGTTGCCCAGGCTGGAGTGCAGTGGCACACTAACAGTCACTGCAGTCTTAATGTGCTGGGTTTAAGTGATCCTTCTTCCTCAGCCTCCCGAGTAGCTGGCAAAACCACACTTGGCTAATTTGGATTCTTCTACAGACCAGTTGACAAGATCTCAGTATTGTGGAATCCCAGCATTGTGGAAGGCATAAGCTAGAGGATTGCCTGAGCCCAGGGATTCGAGACTAGACTGGGCAACTTGATGAGACCTCAGCTCTACAATGAATAAAAGATAAGGCGGACATGGTGGTGCATGTCTGTATTTCCAGCTACTTTGTAAGATAAAGCCTATAGTTCCAGCTACTTGGAAGACTGAGGCAGAAGGATTTCTGAGCCCAGAACTGAGGCTATGGTGGCCATGAGTATGCCACTGCACTCCAGCCTGGGCAACAGAGTGAGACTGGCAAAAAAAAAAAAAATAAATAATTAGAATTCAATTTTTTGATATAAATTCCAGCCAAATCTTTCTGTCTTTTTAAGAGTTGGGTTCTCACCCCATTGCTCAGGCTGGAATGCAGTGGCATGCTCAAGGCTACTGCAGCTGGAACCTAATGGGCACAGGAGAACCTTCTGTCTCAAGCTTCAAGTAGCTGGAACTATAGGCATGTGCCACCATGAGCAGCTAATATTTTGATTTTTATGTAGAGACG
>NW_007129866.1:0-807 GCF_000164805.1 Carlito syrichta | reverse complement strand
GGAATTGGGCTTTTATTTTGGTGATCTGGATTCTTCTGCTGAAATTAGGTTTTTTGTGATCTTGCTTTTCCAACTTCTTTAGGTGGCTTGTTAGGCTATCAATTTCTGTTCCTTCCATTTTCCTCATGTGTGTTTGTAGGGATATAAATTCCCCTCTTATTACAGCTTTTAAGGCATCCCAGAGATTTTGGTAAGATGTTTCTTCATTTTCATTTGTTTCCAGGTATCTTTTGATCTCTGTTTTGATGTCATCATTGACCCAGGAGTTATTTAGCATCATGCTGTTTAGTGTCCATGTCTTTGTGGGTTTTGGGGGGACTTTGTTGGTGTCAATGTTTATTTTTATTCCACTGTGGTATGAGAAAGTGCATGGTACAATTTCAGTCCTTTTAAATTTGCTTATACTTGATTTGTGTCCAATTATGTGGTCGATCTTAGAATATTTCCATGTGGTGATGAGTAGAATGTGTATTCTGTGGTCTTTGGATGGAGTGTTCTATAGGTATCAATTAAGTCCATTTGGTCCAGAGTCTCATTGAGGTTCCGGATCTCCTTGCTGATTTTTTGTCCTGATGATCTGTCTAAGGTTGTGAGTTGTGTATTAAAGTCCCCAGTTATTATGGTGTTAGAGTCAATGTCTTTCTTTAGTTTTCCTAGAAGTTGCTTTATGAATGTTGGTGCGCCTATGTTGGGTGCATATATGTTTAGGATAGATATTTCTTGTTGATGGAGTGAACCTTTTATCATTATGTAGTGGGCCTCTGTATCTTTTTTAATTTTTGATAGCTTAAATGGTATTTTGTCTGA
>NW_007129865.1:0-766 GCF_000164805.1 Carlito syrichta | reverse complement strand
TTTAGTGTCCATGTCTTTGTGGGTTTTGGGGAGACTTTGTTGGTGTCAATGTTTATTTTTATTCCACTGTGGTCCGAAAAGGTGCATGGCAGAATTTCAGTCCTTTTAAATTTGCTTATACTTGATTTGTGTCCAATTATGTGGTCGATCTTAGAATATGTTCCATGTGGTGATGAGTAGAATGTGTATTCTGTGGTCTTTGGATGGAGTGTTCTATAGGTATCAATTAAGTCCATTTGGTCCAGAGTCTCATTGAGGTTCCGGATCTCCTTGCTGATTTTTTGTCCTGATGATCTGTCTAAGGTTGTGAGTTGTGTATTAAAGTCCCCAGTTATTATGGTGTTAGAGTCAATGTCTTTCTTTAGTTTTCCTAGAAGTTGCTTTATGAATGTTGGTGCGCCTATGTTGGGTGCATATATGTTTAGGATAGATATTTCTTGTTGATGGAGTGAACCTTTTATCATTATGTAGTGGCCCTCTGTATCTTTTTTAATTTTTGATAGCTTAAATGGTATTTTGTCTGAAATTAGGATCGTGACTCCTCCTTTCTTTTGTGTTCCATTCGCCTGAAAATTTGTTTCCCATCTTCCTACTTCGAGTCCGTTTATGTCCTTTCTAGTGAGATGGGTCTTTTGAAGGCAGTATATTGTTCCCTGGTGATATTTTATCCATTTTGTCATTCTATATCTTTTCAGTGGTGCGTTTAGTCCATTCACATTCAGAGTAATTAAGGAAATGTGAGAGTTCATCCCTATCATGGAGTTAT
>NW_007129864.1:0-804 GCF_000164805.1 Carlito syrichta | reverse complement strand
TCTGGGAAAGATTTTAATTCTCCCTCACTGATGAAGCTTAGCTTGGCTGGGTAGGTTATTCTTGGTTGAAATTGTTTATCCTTTAGGACTTTGAAGATAGGGCTCAAGCTCTCCTAGCCTGCAGGGGTTCTGCAGATAAATCTGCTGCTATTCTGATTGGTCTTCCATGGTGGGTGATCTGGCCTTTTTCTCTTGCTGCCTTTAGGATTTTATCTTTTGTGCCTACTTTATTTAGGCGAATTATTATGTGTCTAGGAGTTGGTCTTTTCATTTGTTGTCTTGCGGGGGTTCTCTGAATGTCTTGTGTTTGAATTTTTGTATCACTGATTAGATAAGGGTAATTTTCTTGAGTGATCTCGTGGAAAGTTTGTTCCAATGTGGTCTCTGTTTCTCTTTCTGCCTCAGGGAGTCCGATTATTCTTAGGTTAGGCCTCTTGAGGTAGTCACTCATCTCTTGAAGGTTTTGTTCTGTCTTTTTTAGCTTATTTTCTGTGCTTTTAAGAGTTTGGGTTATTTCTATATTTTGGTCCTCAAGCTCTGAGATTCTTTCTTCTGCTTGGGTAATTCTGCTTTCCATGCTTATCAATTTGTTATTTATTTCATTCACAGTATTCTTTATTACTGTTATCTCAGATATCAGCTCCTTCCTAGTTTCTTCTTGTGTCTCCTCAATTCTTTTTAATCTCTCCATTATTGTTTTGATATCTACATTTGCATTTTGAGACCCTTCATTCTGGGGACTTTTCATTGTTTGTATTCCAAAGTCAGTTTTCTCAGTGTCTGCTCTCCCAGGCATCTGGGAGG
>NW_007129863.1:0-1060 GCF_000164805.1 Carlito syrichta | reverse complement strand
AAAAATAAGAAATGCTAATTATAAATTATTTTATATAGTCATTACTATGTTTAAATAAAATGATCTAAAATCACCTGGATTCTAGGAAGAATTTATTAAATGTTAGTGATCATTATTATTATCTCTTCAGGAACTCTGAACAATAGGCACACTCCCTTGAATAGATATTAATTACACCAACCTAATTCTTCATCAGAGCAATTGCATGGGATGAATAAAGAAGGAATGAAGAGTATGAAATTGATGCAGAGAGGTTGAAATGCAGTACAGCAGAGTCACTAGACTAGGGGACTGTCAACAGAGCTGCTACAGCTAGTGCAGCACAGAATGATAGTCTCATTCTCCTGAGTGCATGACCATTGAAATCATATTGTCTGCCCTTGTGCTTCAGTAAATTCTTGTGTCTGAAGACATCTGTGTAGACTCAGACATTTTCTTAGAGCTATACCTGAATGTCATATAATATTTTGCTTTAGAGAATGATGTTATTTTCACCAGAACTTTTAACTTGTATCTGGCATAAGGAAGACAATTGGTCATTTAATGCCATTTTGTACGCATCATACTTTTAATGTGTAATTCCATTTTTTCAATATATAATACTTATTGAATTCTTAGGTAAACACCATGCGTTATCTACGAATATTGTTTTTTTCAATCTGAATGTTATGTTGTCTGTTTGCTATATTAAACTGGCAGGAGGATTCAATTCAACGTTGAAGAGGAGGAGTGACCACAGAAATCCTTATTGCACTCTTGAATTATAAGGAGTTCGTCTATCATTCACTGTTAATTTAAATTTCCATATTTCTTTTCTAAATTCCCTTATCAAATAAAGGAATTTTGCTTATATTCTTAGTTTGTTTAGTGCTTTAAATAAAAATTCAGTATTGAATTGGAACACATGATTTATCTATATCTATGGCTGTGTCATTCTCCATTAATTTCTCAGTGTCATAAAAGAATGTTTTTTAGTAATTTTAAAATGTCACTTCTGTTTTTGACTTGGACAGTTTTTGATGAGCAGTCGCTTGTTATTCTTATCATTGTCCTAATGTTA
>NW_007129862.1:0-779 GCF_000164805.1 Carlito syrichta | reverse complement strand
TATTAGTGCTGTAATAAAGTGATTGGCAGTAGTGGAAAACTGTTTAGGCAGAGGTGTTAGAATGACAGTGGAGGGATTCTGCTAAGGACTGGAGGGACATACCTCATCAACCAGGGACCCTGCAAAATCAATGTTTGTATAACTTACTCTGAATTGTACACCACAATTTTTAAAAAATTAAAATTGATTTTTAAATAAATGAATGAAAGCTGTAAAACATGCAATTGACTTTATTTGTTTATTCTATTTTTTTTACTTTAAAAATGGTTACAATTCAGGGTTGGGCCTAGTAATGTTCAGTATGCTGGGATTGATTTATTAAGAATTGTATAATTCTCCAATGCTAACTCCTTTTCCTTTTAATACGTTGGAATACATGGTATAATTCTGCCTTCAAAATTGACAACTATAGTGTTTCTCACATAAATTCTGAATGTTTTATTCTGCCTATGTGAAATTTGTTCAGAATCCATATCTATATCATTTTTAGTATACTGAACCTTGAGATTCAGTGTAACTAAGTGCTAATCAGAAGGCAGAAAGCTTAATAAAACTTAAAAATTTTAGAAATTAAAACAGTATCATAAGTTAATACAGCTTTTTCGATTCTTAGAATTTATATACATTTTCTTGATGCACTCTGTATTTTCTGTTTTTAATTTTGATTAAATGTTTCAGATGTGCAATCCTTACAAAAAAGTTTCCCTAATATTTTTGAAGGAAACATGAAATCACATTCCCTTTATATTTTAACCCAATTTATATTTTAAACGAGTATT
>NW_007129861.1:0-684 GCF_000164805.1 Carlito syrichta | reverse complement strand
GATGGAGAATTCAAAGTTTTCAGGATTACAAAAAAGACAGAAACTACAATACCCAAAGATGAAGGAGAGGGGATGAAATAAAATACAGCCAGGTGCGGTGGCTTACACCTGTAATCCAGTACTTTGTGAAGCTGAGATGGGTGCATTCCTGAAGATAAGGAAGTCAAGATCAGTGTAGGCAACAAAGTGAGACACCATGTCCACAAGCAATAGAAAAATTAGCTGGGCTTTTTGTTGGGTGCTTATAGCCCTACTGCTCTGGAGGCTGAGGCATGAAGATCGTCTGAGCCCAGGAATTTGAGGTTATGGTAAACTGTGATTATGCCAGTGTGCTTCAGCCTGTGCAAGAGACTGAAAGCAGTTTTCAAAAAAAAAAAAAAATAAGGAAAGAAATAAAAAGAAAGAAATGAAGAAAAAGAAATAAGAAAACATACATTAGAAAAATAATATTATGAAAAATGTACATAACAGTCATGGGGTCAATTCCTCAGGAAGACTACCAATCCCAAAAGTGTCTGCACAAAACAAAAGGTCTTGAAAATACATAAAAACAAAAACTGATATAAATGAAAGGAGAATGATATACCCACAATTATTGAGGCACACTTCATCACTCCTCTCTCTGTAACTGATAAAACAACTTAGGCAACAAGTACATAGAAGACCTCAAAAACACTATCAATG
>NW_007129860.1:0-734 GCF_000164805.1 Carlito syrichta | reverse complement strand
GGATTGAAATAAATACAGCCAGGTGCGGTGGCTTACACCTGTTATCCAGTACTTTGTGAAGCTGAGATGGGTGCATTCCTGAAGATAAGGAAGTCAAGATCAGTGTAGGCAACAAAGTGAGACACCATGTCCACAAGCAATAGAAAAATTAGCTGGGCTTTTTGTTGGGTGCTTATAGCCCTACTGCTCTGGAGGCTGAGGCATGAAGATCGTCTGAGCCCAGGAATTTGAGGCTATGGTAAACTGTGATTATGCCAGTGTGCTTCAGCCTGTGCAAGAGACTGAAAGCAGTTCTCAAAAAAAAAAAAAAAAATAAGGAAAGAAATAAAAAGAAAGAAATGAAGAAAAAGAAATAAGAAAACATACATTAGAAAAATAATATATGAAAAATGTACATAACAGTCATGGGGTCAATTCCTCAGGAAGACTACCAATCCCAAAAGTGTCTGCACAAAACAAAAGGTCTTGAAAATACATAAAAACAAAAACTGATATAAATGAAAGGAGAATGATATACCCACAATTATTGAGGCACACTTCATCACTCCTCTCTCTGTAACTGATAAAACAACTTAGGCAACAAGTACATAGAAGACCTCAAAAACACTATCAATGAAGGTTGATATAATTTAGAGAATACTCTGTTCAACAATAGCATACACACTTTAAAAATACACAAGAAATATTTGCCAGGAAACATCATATTTGGACCATTATAAACTCTAAATATATGT
>NW_007129859.1:0-577 GCF_000164805.1 Carlito syrichta | reverse complement strand
TATAATTAAGGAGCTACTATTAAAACTCTATTCTAAAATAACCATAGATGTTATTAATGAAAATTGTATATATATATAATATGTGTATATATATATATATATATATATATATGTTTTTAGTAGAAACTGTTACATTTAGCATATTGAGTAGAGTGAAACTAATATTTCAAGGGATTTGAGAGATCCCTACTATATCTTTGTACTTTCAAAGGTGGCCAACTTGAGACAGCTAGAGTGAGCTTCTCCTACAGAGTGAATGAATATAGAGCATTTTCTCAGTCCTCGGAGAGGAACAGATCCAGCAGATGCCCCAGGAGTCTCCAAAGGAGAGATAATAACCACTTAAAGCAAAGAAGAAGGAAAAAAAATCTACTGACCTGGGCTGGAACTGGCTAGAATCTCTCTTGTATTGCATGAGCTACCAAAGACTATAGACCCAGTGGGGAGGGTGAATGATAGGACTTTGGGAGTTCTGTGCTCCTGCTGTGAACTTGCAGGGATTCTTGGGCCTCATGGGACCCCAATCCCTCTTGGGAAACCCCTTTCCTTACAACTGTGATCAGTCATGGTATGCTAC
>NW_007129858.1:0-646 GCF_000164805.1 Carlito syrichta | reverse complement strand
TTTTCCCACACCCTCTCCAGCAGCTGTTATTTTTTGAGTTGTTGATAATTGCCATTCTGACTGGAGTTAGGTGGTATCTCAGTGTGGTTTTGATTTGCATCTCCCTGATGATTAGTGAGGTTGAGCATTTCTTCCTGTGTTTGTTGGCTTCTCGAATGTCTTCTTTTGTGAAGTGTCTGTTCATATCTTTTGCCCATTTTATAATGGAGTTGTTTGTTTTCTTCTTTTCAGTACGTTTCAGTTCCTTGTAGATCCAGGATGTTAAGCCTTTGTCAGACCTATAGTTGGCAAAGACTTTTTCCCAGTCTGTAGGCTGTCTTCCTGCTCTCTTGATGGTTTCTTTGGCTTTGCAGAAGCTTGTCAGTTTAATAAGGTCCCATTTGTCTATCTTCTCTCTTAAGTCCTGTGGGTTTCGGGTTTTGTACAGGAATTGGATGCCAGTTCCGATTTCCATGAGAGTATTTCCTTCCTTTTCTAAGGTTCTTATGGTTTGAGGTTTTACATTTAGGTCTCTGATCCATTTGGAGTTAACCTTTGTGCATGGGGATAGATAGGGGTCCTGTTTCAATCTTCTGCATGTGGTCAGCCAGTTTTCCCAGCACCATTTACTGAATAGGTTCTCTTCTCCCCATTGGTAGGTGGTGGG
>NW_007129857.1:0-763 GCF_000164805.1 Carlito syrichta | reverse complement strand
TTTCTTCTGTGTTTGTTGGCTTCTCGAATGTCTTCTTTTGTGAAGTGTCTGTTCATATCTTTTGCCCATTTTATAATGGAGTTGTTTGTTTTCTTCTTTTCAGTACGTTTCAGTTCCTTGTAGATCCAGGATGTTAAGCCTTTGTCAGACCTAGAGTTGGCAAAGACTTTTTCCCAGTCTGTAGGCTGTCTTCCTGCTCTCTTGATGGTTTCTTTGGCTTTGCAGAAGCTTGTCAGTTTAATAAGGTCCCATTTGTCTATCTTCTCTCTTAAGTCCTGTGTGGGTTTCGGGTTTTGTACAGGAATTGGATGCCAGTTCCGATTTCCATGAGAGTATTTCCTTCCTTTTCTAAGGTTCTTATGGTTTGAGGTTTTACATTTAGGTCTCTGATCCATTTGGAGTTAACCTTTGTGCATGGGGATAGATAAGGGTCCTGTTTCAATCTTCTGCATGTGGTCAACCAGTTTTCCCAGCACCATTTACTGAATAGGTTCTCTTCTCCCCACTGGTAGGTGGTGGGGGCTTTGTCGAAGATGAGTTGGTTGAGGAATTGAGGTTTTGCTTCTGGAATCTCAATTCTGCTCCATTGATCTATATACCTGTTCCTGTACCAATACCAAGCTGTTTTGATGATTGTAGCTTTATAGTAAAGTTTGAAGTCTGGTATTGTGATACCACCTGCTTTGTTTTTTTTACTGAGGATTGTCTGGCTATTCTTGGACGTTTGTGTTTCCATATGAATTCCTGTGTTGTTTTTTCTAGG
>NW_007129856.1:48886-50676 GCF_000164805.1 Carlito syrichta | reverse complement strand
GGAGGGTCTAAATGAAAACAGCAGACATCACCACCCTGAAATTCAACAAGAATTTGTGTGTTCAGCGGCACCACAACCCAGGCTTCCTCCACATACAGGGGTTGGTCCTGTGTAGCAAGCAGCTGCAGTTAGTTTCATGATGACCCAGAAATAACCTTTCATTTTCCAGAATCCTAAGTGAAAACTTCATAACTGAGTTACATAAAGATACTTTTGAAGGCCTGCTGTCTCTCCAGTATTTGTAAGTTAGTTAACCATATTTATTAGTGAGTTTTCAGTTCTATTATCTATAAAATGAATAAGGGGTTCAAATCAGTCTCCAAATTTTCTTCCAGGAATAAAACTCTGCAATTCTGTAAGTCTGTGCAGGGTCCCATCCATCTCGAGCCTTAAATACAACTGATGAATTTTCAGTTTTTAGAATTGTACAGATGAGATACAGGCAGGAACACACTTCACGTGGTGATGAGATCTGAGTAATGATTGACCCCCACATGAACCTTGTGAGTTTTCATGCACCATCTCCTTCTGTGTGTATTTAGTCTCCAGCCAGTAGATCAGACCCAAGCTGCAGTCTGTTCTTATACAGCTCACACATTAAGAATGGTTTTTAGGCTGGGCTTGCTGGCTCAGCCTGTAATCCCAGCACTAAGGGAGGCCGAGTCAAGAGGATTGCCTGAACCCGTGGGTTCAAGACCAGCCTGGGCAACTTGGAGAGATTATCTCCACAATAAATCAAAAATTAGCCAGGCGTGGCAGTGCGAACCTGTAGATCCAGCTACTTGGGAGGTTGAGGCGGACGGATCGCTGGAGCCCAGCAGTCAATGCTTGCGTGGCCGTCAGAGTGCTATTGCACTCCAGTCTGAGTGACAGAATGTGACTCTAACTCAAAAAATAATAATAATAAAAATAAATAAAGAATGGTTTTAAAGGACTGTAAAAGAAAGAAAGAACATGCCACAGAGACCATAAGTGGCCCACAAAGCCTGAAGTATTTACTATCTGGCCTTCACTAAAAGGATTTGAGTGAGAGGAAGTAAAATTAACTTCAGATTGTTGTCTAATGGAGAAGAAAATATAGACCACCTCAATTAATTTTACTGTATTAATCCAGAATGATAATTTAATCAGAAATAAATTAATATTTACATATTAAGTAATTAAGCAGATGAATTATATAAACAATATTATGAAGAACATTAAGTTACCAAGAGAATGACTGGTATTAGGATTTTGTGGCAGGAATTGTATGTTAAAAATAGATGTTTAAGGCCAGGTGTGGTGGTTCATGCCTGTCATCCCAGCACTTTGGGAGGCAGAGGCGAGAGGATTTTCTGAGCCCAAGAGTTTAAGACCAGCCTGGGCAACTTGCAAGGGCTCCCTCTACATTAAGTCAAAAAATTAGCTGGGCACGGTGGCAGGTGCCTATAGTCCCAGCTACTTGGAAGGTTGAGGTGGGAAGATTGCCTGAGTCCAGCAGGTCGAGGCTGCAGTAGCCATAAGCGTGCCTCTGCCCTTCAGCCTGGATGACAGAGTGAGACTCTGACTCAAAAAAAAAAAAAGGAAAAAAATCAGTGTTTAAAATGATAGAAGTGATAGAGCTGGAGGTGTTTGCACTAAGTGAGGAAATCAGAAATGCCCAACTCTTTACAAAATGCCCCAACTAATCACAAAATTAGACTCTCCAGCCTTGTCGCCAAGAGGGAACACCTGCTTAGTATTTCTGCCTGTTTAGAGTTAAGAAGATACTATGTTTTAGCTATGAAAGCTTGATTTGTATCCCTTGTCTG
>NW_007129856.1:33432-48866 GCF_000164805.1 Carlito syrichta | reverse complement strand
CTTATACAGCTCACACATTAAGAATGGTTTTTAGGCTGGGCTTGCTGGCTCAGCCTGTAATCCCAGCACTAAGGGAGGCCGAGTCAAGAGGATTGCCTGAACCCGTGGGTTCAAGACCAGCCTGGGCAACTTGGAGAGATTATCTCCACAATAAATCAAAAATTAGCCAGGCGTGGCAGTGCGAACCTGTAGATGCAGCTACTTGGGAGGTTGAGGCGGACGGATCGCTGGAGCCCAGCAGTCAATGCTTGCGTGGCCGTCAGAGTGCTATTGCACTCCAGTCTGAGTGACAGAATGTGACTCTAACTCAAAAAATAATAATAATAAAAATAAATAAAGAATGGTTTTAAAGGACTGTAAAAGAAAAAGAACATGCCACAGAGACCATAAGTGGCCCACAAAGCCTGAAGTATTTACTATCTGGCCTTCACCAAGAGGATTTGGAGTGAGAGGAAGTAAAGTTAACTTCAGATTGTTGCCTAATGGAGAAGAAAATATAGACCATCTCAATTAATTTTACTGTATTAATCCAGAGTGATAATTTAATCAGAAATAAATTAACATTTAAATATTAAGTAATTAAGTAATTAAACAATATTATGAAGAACATTAAGTTACCAAGAGAATGACTGGTATTAGGATTTCGTGGCAGGAATTGTTATATTAAAAATAGATGTTTAGCCGGGCTCGGTGGCTCAGCCTGTAATCCCGTGCCTTTGGGAGGCTGAGGTGAGTGGATTGCCTGAGCCCGCAGGTTCGAGACCCGCCTGTGCAGCGAGACCTCATCTCTACAATAAATCAAAAAATCAGCTGGGCGTGGTAGCGCGCACCTGTAGTTCCAGCTACTTGGAAGGCTGAGGCGGAAGGATCGCCGGAGCCCAGCAGGTCGAGGCTGCGGTGGCCGGGAGCGGCCATTGTACTCCAGTCTGGGTGACAGAGTGAGACTCCAACTCAAAAAAAAAAAAAAAAAAATAGATGTTTAAGGCCAGGTGTGGTGATTCGTGCCTGTCATCCCAGCACTTTGGGAGGCAGAAGCAAGAGGATTTTCTGAGCCCAAGAAAGACCAGCCTGGGAAACTTGTAAGGCCTCCCTTTCATTAAGTCAAAAAACTAGCTGGGCACGGTGGCAGGTGCCTATAGTCCCAGCTACTTGGAAGGCTGAGGTAGGAAGATTGCCTGAGCCCAGCAGGTCGAGGCTGCAGTAGCCATAAGCGTGCTTCTGCCCTTCAGCCTGGGCGACAGAGTGAGACTCTGACTCAAAAAAAAAAGGAAAAAAACGATGTTTAAAATGATAGTGAAGTGATAGAGCTGGAGGTGTTTGCACTGAGGAAATCAGAAATGCCCCACTCTTCACAAAATGCCCCAACTAATCACAAAATTAGACTCTCCAGCCTTGTCGCCAAGAGGGAACACCTGCTTAGTATTTCTGCCTGTTTAGAGTTAAGAAGATACTATGTTTTTAGCTATGAAAGTTTGATTCGTAACCCTTGTCTGTGGGGTCCAGAGGTGTGGAAGTCATTAATCCTCATTAAACTAGTGAATGGTGCTCTTGAGCAAATCGCTATTTCAAACATAGAAGGTAAAGAAGTAAGGCTTAGAGAGCCGCTAGTGACACTAAAAAAAAGGAGTCCTTTGAGTTATCATGTCTTTGAGGCCTTAGGGGATGGTCCCTTTGGAGTTGGGCACCTCTGCCATGTTTGGGGAAAAGCCAACGACATGACTGCTCAATGGAGTAGGCCCGTCATTGCTTCTGTGATGAAATACTTTGTAAGCGAATCATTTCATATTAGCACACAATCTCATTAAAGAGAAATGCCAATCAAATTAAAAACCTCAAAAGGGATATGCCAAGCACTGTGCCTAACCTGGTGGATGCAGAGAGGAGAAAGACAAGGTTCCTCCCCTTCACCAGGGAACAAACACTGACGCTCAACCCATAGCAGCCCATAGCACTGAGTGGGTGGTGGAGTGTGGCAGAGAGGCCAGGAAAGGGGCCACAAACTAACACACTCATTGCTTTTAAAACAGTCACTTTCCTTCTCACTTCCAGCTTCCTGTCTATTGTCTAAATATTTGAGTGTATTTCCATGTGTCGATCTTAAACATGGTGGGCAGGGCAGATGAGCAAGACCCAGTCCATGCTCTCAAGGAGTCTATGCTGAGAAGAAATGGGATGAAAAAATAACTGCATTAAAAGAAGAACTAGACCTAGACCCCAAGGGGGATACGCTGCTTCTGGAGCCAAGAAGAGGGCCAGACTTCCGTTTGGATCAGGGAAGGTGTTATTATCACACTGCTATGAAGATCGTTGCTTCATATGAGAAGTAATGCCATTTGACCAAGGCCTTGAAGGGCCACTGGATAGCATCAGACACACATCTCAGGGAGAATATTCTAAACTTGCCAAAGGAAAATGGAAGAAGGGCCAAAAGTGTTTGAGAAATGCCATGAATCCCTGTAGAGTCCAAGGAGGGAGAACAGGAGTCTGGAGCCAGCACTTCCAGGGTTTTGAATGCCAAACAAAGGAGCCATCCTGGGATCCATGTTATCACAGCAGTACTTTAACACAGACTTGAGCCTGCGTCTCAGTCACTTGGAATGCTTGTTAGAACTCAGTTGTCTATGCCACCCCAGTTACTGTTTCATTCAGGCTGGGGCAGTGCCTAAAATTTGCATCTTCAGAAAATTCCCAGGTGACGCTGGTTTTGAAAGCGAGTTCTGGAGAGTTCACCTGGTGCCTGTGTGCAGGATGAATTGGGGAGGGAGACTGAGATGGAGACACAGTCAGACAACAGCTACACCATCCAGTAAAGATGGAGGTGAGCTGGAGTCACTGGAAACAGCAGCAACTCTAGTCACGAATGGGCGTTTCCACATCACAGTCTAGTTCCATGCTGTTTTCTGGTTGTCTCACGACTGGACAACTGAAGAACTTGCTTTCATGGGATATTAGGGCAAGATAAAACTAACAATGAACTTCTGCTAATATGACAGGAATTAATTACGTTAATATGATTTGAATTATTTCAAAGCTAGGTATCAGTGGGGTAACTTCCTTTCAAATGATGTGAAAGCATAGCTTATATTTCTTCTAGTATTAAACTGACTTGGAGAAACAGAACTAAACCAGGAAAGTATATTATTGTGAGAATATGCCTTTTAATATTAGAAATTATATGGAGAGATAAAAACCTTGAGCTCATAATCTAGAATTTCATGAGACTACAAAAGGTCATCCAATCAAGTCTCCTGATGTCAGGAATCTCTCAAGATGTGTGTAGAGGGGAATATTTTATTTGTGAAGAGCATGATGGTGAGACTCCGGGAGAGGTACAGGAAGGTCAGGGCTCCCAGAAGCTCAACACAGTCCAAATGCTTAGAGTTTAGATAGACTGTGTGTTCCATTTTATCATCCCAAACTCTACTGTTTATGCCTCCTAATTTGGTTTCCAATAATGAATCAAGGCAATACATTCTTTGTCCTTTTCCTAGAGATTTGTCCTGCCACAAAATACAGTTCATTGAGAGGAAAATTTGAGACACTACCATTCCTGCGGGTTGTGTAAGTTGCAAACATGAGTTCATTATATTTAGAACTTTTATAAAATGTATTTGTAAACCTTTTTGCTATTCATTTTGAAAACAAATAGTCTTATTGGTAGAAAGTTACTGGAATTATATAGCAAGTCCTTTTGGTCTCTAGCAAAGATAAATGAGATAATTATAACACAGGTCACAGAGAATCATTGTAGAGCAGAGGTTCACAGCCAGTGTGGTTTTGCACCCAGGTGACATCTGGCAACATCTGGAGACAGTTCTGGTTATCACCGCTGTGGGTGTGCTCCTGGTTTCTGAGGGGCAGAGGCCAGGGATGCTGCTGAATGTCCTGCAGGGTCCAGGACAAACCCCACAACAGAGAACTGCACAACCCAACAAGCCACTAGCACTGAAGCTGTGAAACCCTGCTCCAGAGAATTAAAGGAGATGAACACAGATGCTTCTAAGCATTCACTGTTGTGTAACTCATGCACCCCACATGTGAATATGAAAGTATGAGTCAGAAGCCAGTCCTTCTGGTGAGATTTCCTTGGTGTGTGGGGAAAGTCCTGAGGTCATGTTTCATCATACATAAATTAGGATCCCCACCAAATGATGAATGCTCTGAAATAATACCTTTTCCCTTCTTTGCTTGTTTCCTTTTTTGTAGAAATCTGGGTTGCAATTTGCTCACGGAACTGAGCTTCGGAACATTTCAAGCCTGGCACAACATGCAGTTTTTATACAAGCTGTAAGTGAGATAGAAGACAAACACATGTAAACAACTGTTGATGTTTAAAAACATCACTCAGCTATTGGTTAGCAGGGTAGAAGCCCATTATGAACTCTGAAAAGCATGTCTTAAGATCCACTCGTTTTTTTCAAATGAGGAAACTAAGGCACAAAGAGGCCAAGGGGCTTGTGCAGCGTATGTATGATGTGTTCTGCTTTCCCTGGTACTGCTCTTTGGCCTGGGCAAGAAAAGGCACCAAGCAAGTAACCTCCAGATGAGCACTGTCAGGGGAGCCCCGTGATGCTGCTCTGATGTGGGTGATCCTTGGAATTCTGCTTTTGAATTGAACTTTGATTCCGGCTCACATGCAGAGTTTCAAACTACTTGTCTGCAGCTGCTTGCTGCAAAGAAGGAAGCTTACTGCAGAGACCTCCTGGAAGCAAAAGGTGCCAGGCGCTTTCTCGGTGTCTGTTGCTTTTAAAGGGTAAAGCAGAAAGAATTCCTGAAACCCTGCACTGGGCACCTCTCTGCCCAACCACCCAGAACATTATTTTTCAAAAAACGCATGCCTCTGAAGCTAGGTCTGATCTGTGGACATGGGAACCCTTGCAGTGTGGGAAAGATGGTGTTTATATTAAACTATAGTGCAGAACCATTCACAAAGAAAATGGATGGCTCCAGCCTAATTCCATAGACTTCTTTCCCGGCTGCCCTTCAACAAGAAGTGTGGGTTTTAGTCCCTTTCAGCACACAAATTCCATGATCTCTCTGTGATGACAGCAAATCATCGTGGGTATGAATGGCCTGAAAGGGCCACGAGCCTCAGGGTGAAGATTCTCTTCTGAACTTAATATGGAAAGCATGAGCACCTGTCTTGTGCTTCAGAAACCTCATTTCACAAGCTCGCTGTGAGCTGGAGAGGGGCTCGGGTGTACCAGGGTCAAGTGAGCAATGGCTGTAGCGGCCCCCCTGCAGCATCCTCCTCCCTCCGCTCATCCACTTGCTGATGCCGGGCTCGGGCACAGGATGCTGAAAATCTGTTTCATTTGCCCTGGCACCAGAGCGTGAGCTCGTTAGGTCCCTCGCCTGATGAGACAGCATCAAATGTGCTAAACTCACCACCTTTACAAGGGTTTTACAACACCGTGTCCCTCTTAAGAATCCGTGTGTCACTATAATTATGTAGGCAACACCAGAAAGAAAAAACCCAAAAAACCGTGGAATCACAGTGGATAAAAATTAATGAATTCATTCAAAAACATCCGTACATGCCATGCCTCCTGTGTGCCAGGCACTGGACTAAGTGATGGGAGTATGAACTGGAATAGGGCCTCACCCCCTAGTGCTGTACAGATTGCCAGGGTCTTTTCTGGTAAATCGAGACGTCACGTACCATAAGATGCCGCGTCGCAAGGTGTGCAATTCAGTAGCGGTAGGGTATTCGCAAGGTTGTGCAACAACCACCATTCCATCGTTCTCTAGTTACAGAACATTTTCATCACCCCTAAAAGTTAGCCATCTCTCCCCATTTCTCTTTTCCCCCAGGCAGGGGCAACCACGAATCTACTTTCTGTCCCTATGGATTTGCCTGCTCTGCACATTTCATATAAATGAGCCATACAGTAGATGGCCTTTTTTTTCTGGTTTCGTTTCAAACGGTCTGTTTTCAGAGTTCATCACAGGGAGTTTCTCTTGTGTTCTCAAAGTCCTGGTAGGCATCCGATCTGGTCCTTTCATTTTGAGATTCTTTTCTTTTGTGCCTCTAATCAAGTAGGCATACATTTTTTTCCAGGGATTTTACACTGCAGCTGGTTTGAGTAGTTCTAATTCATAAAACCTCTTGTTCCATGGGTATTTTTCTGGTATCTTTAAAAGCCATGGCTGTGAAATGGGTGCAGTGTCATGTGCCTGAAATCTGAGCTACTCTGGAAGCTAAGGCAAGAGGATTCCTTTAGCCTTCAAGTTTGAGTCCATCCTCGGCAACATAGCGAGACCCCATCTCTTTAAAAAATTATTATGTTGTCAATAATGGACTCATTTTAAGAAAAGTTGTGTCTGTGGCATGGCTTCCTAACTAACTTGTTCCTGGGCCAAAATGAATAGCAATGACTCAGGAACAGGAGCCAGGGACTAGAACTCCACAGCACCTGTAGCCATGTCATCCTCCAGTCCTTTTTATAGACTCTGTTGAGTTTGACTTGCTAGTATTTGTTGAGGACTTTTGCATCTATATTCATAAGAAATACTGATCTGTAATTTTTTTCCTTCTAATGCATTTGGTTTGGGAATCAGGGTAATATCAACCTCATAGAATGAGTTAAGAAATGTTAGTTCCTCATTTATATTTTGAAAAACTTTTATGAAGAATTGGTGCTAATTCTTTAAATATTTGGTAGCTTCACCGATGAGCCCATCTGGTCCTGAGCTTTTCCTTGTGGGACATTTTTTTATTTACTAACTGAGTCTCCTTACTTGATATAGGTCTATTCAGATTTTCTATTTTTTCTCATCAGTTTTAGTAGTTTGTATCTTTCTGGTAATGTGTTCATTTCATCCATTGTATCTAACTTATTTGCCTAAATTTTTCATAGTTTTCCCTTATAATCCTTTTTGTCTGGAAGGTCAGTAGTAACATTCCTTCTTTCATTTTGATTTTAATAATTTGAGTCTTTTTTTTCTTGGTAGTTGTCCTGGAGATTACCAGTAACATCTTAATTTCTAACATTCTAGATCAGATGAATACCAACTTAATTTCAATAATATACAAAAGCTTTGCTTCTCTAAAGTTCCACTCTCACCCCCTCCTTTATGCTATTATCATCATACATTATATCTTTATACATTTTGTGTTCACCAACACAGGTTTATAATTATTGTTTTATGCAGTTATCCTTTAAACCAGCTAGGAGAATAAAGGAGTTACACACAAAAAACATATATTTATACTGTCTTGTTTATACTCACCTATGTAGTCACCTTTACTTGTGCTCTCTATTTCTTCAGGTGGATTCAAGTTAGTATTTCGATATCTTTTCTGTGCCACACTTTTGGAAAAATTAGTATTTCTATAGGGCAGGTCTTCTAATAACAAACTCTCTCAGGTTTTGTTTATCTAGGAATGTCTAATTTCTTATTCATTTTCAAAGGATAGTGTTGCCAGGTGTTGAGATGTTTTTCTCTCAGCACTTCAGATATTTCATCTCACTGCCTTCTGTCCACCACTATTTTTGATGATAAATTAGTTATTAATTTTATTGAGGATCCCTTATATATAATGAGCTTATTTTCTCTTTTTTCTTTCAAGATATTGTCTTTGGTTTCTGTCAGTTTGATGATAAAGTGTCTAGATGTGGATCTCATTGAATGTATCCTACTTGGAGTTTCTTGGACTTCTTGAATGTGCAGATTAATGTTTTTCATCAAGTCTGGGAAGTTTGAGATCATTATTTCTTCAAATACCTGTTCTACTCCTTTCTCTTTCTCTTGTCGCTCTGGGACTCATTAAGTGTGTGTGAGTAAACTTGATGGTGTCCACAAACAGGTCTCTGAGACTCTCTCTTTTTTATTTTATTTATCTTATTTTTAATTTTTATTTTTTAATTAATTCATTTATTATACAGATGTGGGATACAATTCAGGGTTAGGTATAGAAACATTAATCATGCAGGTACCCTTATTAATGAGGTATGCCCCTCCCTCCCTTAGCACTTCTTTCCCTCAACTGCCAATCCCACCCCACTCCGCTGACAGTTTTCCACTACTGCCAATCGCTTTCTTATAGCATTATAATTGTTCAAGTTCATCTTACAAGTGAGAACATATGGAACTCATTTCTTTGTTTCTGTGATAAATCACTGAGTGTGATCAACTCCAAATCCATGCAAGTTGCTGCAAAGTCTGTATATTTGTCCTTCTTTATGGCTGCATAATATTCCATGGTGTATATGTACCACATTTTTTTATCCTGTCCAGCTTGATGGGCAACACGGTTGGTTTCATGTTTTTGCTATTATGAATAGAGCTGCCACAAACATATGTGTGCAGGTATCTTTGTCATAGACTAATTTGAGTTCCTCCGGGTATATTCTCAATAGGGAAGTTGCTGGGTCATATGGAAGGTAAATTTCTAGTTCTTTCAGAAATCACCACATTGTCTTTCAAAGAGGTTGCACCAGTCTGCATTCCCACCAGCAGTGTAGAAGCGTTCCTTTTTCTCCGCATCCTTGCCAGCATCTGTCATTGTTTGTTTTATTAATGATGGCCATTCTTACAGGGATTAGGTGGTATCTTAATGTGGTTTTGATTTGCATTTCTCTGATGATGAGTGAGGCTGAGCATGTGTCTGTTGGCTGCCCATATATCTTCTTTTAAGAAGTGTCTATTCACGTCTTTTGCCCATTATTTAAAGGGGCTGTTTGTTTTTTTCCTTTTGGCATGTTTGAGTTCCTTGTAGATCCTAGATGTTAAGCCTTTGTCAGATATATAGTTAGCCAATATTTTTTCCCATTCTGTGGGCTGTCTCCCTCATCTCTTGATGGTTTCTTTTGCTTTGCAGATGCTGGTTAATTTGATGAGGTCCCACTTGTCTATCTTATTTCTTAGGGTATTGGCCCTTAGGGTTCTGAGTAGGAATTGGTTGCCAGTTCCAATTTTCATAAGCGTGTCTCCTGCGTTCTCTAAGATTCTAATAGTTTGAGGTTTTACGTTTAGGTCTTTGATTCATTTAGAGTTAATTTTTGTGTATGGTGATAGGTAGGGGTCCTGCTTAAATCTCCTGCATGTGGTCAGCCAGTTTTCCCAGCACCATTTACCGAATAGGTTCTCCTCTCCCCAGTGGTTGTTGTTGGAGGCTTTGTCAAACATGAGTTGGTTGAGGAATTGAGGCTTTGCTTCTGGAATCTCTATTCTGTTCCATTGGTCTATGTGCCTGTCCTTTTACCAATACCAGGTTGTTTTGATTACTGTAGCCTTATAATAAAGTTTGAAGTTTGAAAGTGTGATACCTCCTGCTTTGTTTCTTTTGCTAAGGATTTTTTTTTTTGGCTATTTGTTGTCGATTATGTCTCCATATGAATTTCTGTATTGTCATTTCCAGGTCTGAGAAGAATTATGTTGGTAACTTGATGGGTATTGCATTGAATCTGTAGATTGCCTTTGGTAGGATGGACATCTTAACAATGTTGATTCTTCCTATCCATGAGCATGGAATATTCTTCCATTTGTTTGTGTCTGCTTAGATTTCTTTAAGCAGTGCTTTGTAATTTTCATTTGTAAAGGTCGTTCACTTCTCTGGTTAGGAAGATGCTGAGGTATTTCATTTTTTTTTTTTGGTGGCTATTGTGAATGGGATTTTTCTTTTTATTTGGGTCTCTGCCTGCTTGTTGGTGCATAGGAATGCAACTGTCTTTTGCACATTTATTTTGTACCCTGAGACTTTGCCAAAGTCCTTTATTAGTGCAAGCAGGTTTTTGACAGATTCTCTTGGATTTTCAAGGTATAGGATCATATCATCAGTAAAGAGGGATAACTTGAATTCCTCATTACCTATTTGGATACCCCTGATATCCTTCTCTTGTCTAATTGCCTGAGCTAGGACTTCCAACACAATATTGAACAACAAAGGTGAGAGTGGGCAGCCTTGTCCAGTTTGCAGGGGAAATGTTTCCAGTTTCTGTCCATTTAGCAATATTTTAGCTGTGAGTTTGTCGTAGATGGCATTTACTATTTTGAGGTTTGTTCCTTCTACACCCAGGTGTTTGAGGGTTTTTATTAAGAAGGGATGCTGGGTTTTATCAAAAGCTTTTTCTGGTTCTTGTTTTTACATCTGTTGATATATTTAAGGACATTTATGGTCTTGTGAATGTTGAAACAGCCCTGCATCTTGACAATGAAGCCTACTTGGTCATGGTGGATGATTTTTGAGATGTGTTTTTGGATCCGATTTGCTAGAATTTTGTTGAGGATTTTTGTATCTATGTTCATAAGGGATATGGGCCTGCAATTCTCTTTCTTTGTTGGATCTTTTTTCTTTTGTTTCTTTTTTGTATCTTTTTTCTTTTCTTTTATTTTTGATTCAGGGTCTTACTCTGTAACCTGGGCTGGAGTGCAGTGGCTCAATCATAGCTCCTTGTAACCTCAACCTCCCAGGCACAAGCAATCTTCCTGCCTCAACCTCCTGAGTAGCTAGGACTATAGGCATGAACCACCATGCCCAGCTAGTTTTTTGTAAAGACAGTGTCTTTCTATGGTGCCCTTGCCGGTCTTGAACTCATGGCCTCAAGAGATCCTCCCACTTTAGCTTCCCAAAGCACTGGGGTTACAGGCATGAACCACCATGCCCAGTTATCTATCTTTATGCACTCTTTTTTATTTCCCCCAGTTCCTCAGACTCAATAATCTCAATTGATCTTCAAGTTCCCAATTATTTCTTCTGCCTGCTCCAATCGCCTATTGAGAACCTCTAGTGAATTTTCCACTTCAGTTGCTATTTTTCTGGGTTTTTTTGTTTGTTTGTTTTTTATATGGCTTTCATTTTTTGTTTTTCTTTGTTTGAGTAGCATTCTCACTCTGTTGCCTAGTCTGGAGTGCAGTGGCATGCTCACAGCCACCACAGCCTTGATCTGCTAGGCTCAGGTGATCCTTCTGCCTCAGGCTTCTAAATAGCTGGAGCCACAAGTGTGTACCACCACGCCTGGCTAATTTTTCTTAAATTTATTGTAGAGACAAGTTCTCACCAAGTTGTCCAGACTGATTTTGCATCTCTGGACTCAGGCAATCCTCTCACCTCCACCTCCCAAAGTGTGGGATTACAGGCATGAGCCACCGTGCCTGGCCAGAGTTTCTATCTGGAGAAAGAGAAATGGCTTTTATAATTTTTGTCTTTGTATTGATATCCTCTATTTGATGAGAAATTATTCTCATACTTTCCTTTATTTCTTTAAACTAGAGCACTAAATGGTTTCCCTTATGTCTTTCAACATATTTTAAATAACTGAATTAAGTATCTTTCTAGGAAGTCCAATGTCTGGGTTTCCAACAGTTTTTTTCCGATATTTCCCCTATTGTATATGGGCCGAATGCTGTTTTCTTACATCTCGTAAATTTTTGTTAAAAAATGGATATTTTAAATAATATGACATAGTAATTCTGGAAATCAGATTTCTGTCCCAGGGTTTGGTGTTGCTGCTGTTTGTTATTATAGTTGCTATTGTTTATGTATTGGCTTTTCTGAACTAATTGTGTCAAGTCTTGTATTCTTTGTCATGTGTGGCCAATGAAGTCTCTGCTCGTTGGCTTAGTGATCAGCTAATGATTGAACAGAGATTTCCTTAAGTGCCTGGGACCACTCAGTCTCCTAGTTTTCACCAAGGGGCTCTGGGGCATGTTGGGGAATACCTTCAGCACTCCGCCAGATGGTTTACGGTTCTGCCTTAGCTTTCCTTCCTGCTCATGCAGAACCTCAGATCAGCCAGGAGTGAGAGTTTAGAGACTTCTCGGGTCTTTTTGAGCATGCTCACAGCCCTATGCATGTGCATCACCATCCAGACTCCCAGGATTACGTCTCATGGTCTTCCGGGTTCCCAAAGATATGTGGGAATGTTTCAGAACTCCTACAGACATCTTATTCCTCAGCTTTTTCTGTCAAAAATTCTGATTATGCTCTTTTTGTTGTTGTTATTCCAACTGTTACCCATCACCTCATGCAGCTGCTGTGTTAAAACACTTTCCTGTATTGTTTTCCAAAAACACCCACTAGGGAGAGACTTCAGCACTAGACAGCTCTCAGTCAGGTCAAATTAGACAAGCCTTTCAAGTGGGGTCTTCCAGGGAACCACCACACAGATGAAACGATAACAATTCATTGGGAATGAGGCTTTGAAGGAGTCCCAGCTCCATTCTGCTTACTCTGGCACTGGGGATGTGGGCTGCTTTTCAAGGCTCCTATGGAGCTGGAGAGGAAAAAATGGGCTAGGGCAAGTTAAAACAACACAAGTCTCACTGATCTTACAGAAAGTTTCTTGAATAAATGCCCCTTGGGTTAATAAATGCTGTTAAGACTTTGGTTAAATTTCCTGAGTTCTGAACAAGTTGATTCTGGCCCATTTTTGTTTTTTGTTTTGGTTTTTTTCCTGGTTGCTTTTACAAAGGGATGGATTTTCAGATGTCTCTACTTCACCATTTTCTCTGATGTCACCTACAGCATGGGTTTAAATCTCTTAAGTGTCAATGACCATGGACTAGTTAAATATTTAATTATGGGAAATGATTAGGGAAAAGAAAAAGAGAAGCTGCAGTTCTTATAGAAGCTCTCAGATAAAGAAGGTGAAGCTTGCAAAGGCAACCTTTCTGTATTTGGTCCACTCAGAATCAAGATTAAAGCAGCAGCTCTTTTAAATCCCTTTTCTTCATTCAGGTAAGCCCAGACTTTGTGTTTCTGACTTCAAAGAGCTGAATTCAAATTCCAGCTCTGCTTCTTAGCAGTTTGCTGACCTAGGACAAGTTATAGAACCTCTCTATGCCTCAGTTTCCTTATGTTAAAATGGGGTAATGATAATATCTACCACATAAAGTTATTGTGAGGATTAAATGTGAAACGCTTATCACAGCTGCCTGGCAGCCCAATGGATATAGCTGTAATGGCAATTATTGTTTTTATAATGTTCTGCAAAAGCACATTCATGATTCTTGAGCTAACTGAAAGGCAGATTTTATTTTCCTTTCTTCCTCTTCCTTTTCCTTTCTTTCTTTCCTTGTTTGCTTTTAAAAATTGAAAAGAAAATATTCCAGCATTTTGGAATAAAAATTTTTAACAAAAATGAATTTTTTATTTTGTAGATATATAAACAAAATGTTATTTATTTATTCAACAACACTTGTGAAATCCCTTGTAAATTTCAGGCACTATGGCAGCACAGGGATGACAACGACAATAGGTGTGGTTCCTGCCCTTAAGGAGCTGACAGTCTAAGAGACTGGCAGTGAACAGGCAATTCCATGCACTGTGACAGAGGCGGTGGTGTGATAAGGGAGACCAGCAGGAGTGTGTGAGGGGAGGGTGGCTTCAGCTGGTCCTTCTCTTAGATTTATCCCCTTTTTCTTAGTCTCTAAAGCCAAGGAACTGGTACTATTTTTTTCTTAACCAGGTGGGTTAAATGATTTTTTAAAAAATTTATAAAGATTAACCAGCCATGGTAGCTCACACCTGTAATCCCTGCACTTTGGGAGGTGGAGACAAGAGGATTGCCTGAGCTCTGGGGTTCACGACCAGCCTGAGCAACATAGTGAGACTTCATCTCTACAATAAATCAATATATTAGCCGGGTATGGTGGTGCCTGCCTGTGATTCCAGCTACTTGAAAGACTGAGGCAGAAGGATCACTTGAACCCACCAGGTTGAGGTTGCAGTGGCCATGAGCATGCCACTGCACTCCAGCCTGGGCGACACAGAGAAACTCCAACTCAAAAATAAATAAAAATAAATAATTTTTAAAAATTTATAAAGTTGAAAGACAGGCACCTTGAATTATGGAGGACATGAAAAATAATGTTTCCTACAGAGCAAGGGCTTCCTATCAGCATAGTCACTTCTGGGGGTTTTACCTGAAAAGTTCTTTGGCATATTTTTTCTTTGCTATAAATTTGTCTGTCTTTCTTCCTTTCTTCTCCCCCTTCTCTTTTTCACTTCATCTTCTAGAGACCTGGGTAGTGCCCAAAGGAAGAGTGCTTTTCTGAGTCTATGGGTGATATATAGGTAAAGACAGATAACATTTTTTAACCTACAAGTTCCACATACACACACACAAATATATATAGGTTTTCTCTGCAGTTTCATGCTTATTGAAAATGTAGATAATTTTAATTCCATTGCATTTCTCAGAATTCTCAGTCATAATCCACTGAAGACCATTGATGATCCGCACCTTTTAAAATTACCAGAATTAAAATATTTGTAAGTATTCCAGTGATCTCATGAGTCATGAGTTGATTTCTGCTCTTCTTTTTTACTTTCATCAAAGATTAAGTATTTTGCATTTTGGCTAAAAAGTCATAATTTAAATTTTAATTGGGTTATTGAAAAATATTGGCTGGGTGTGGTGGCTCACACCTGTAATCTCAAACTTTGGGATGCTGAGGCAGGAGGATTGCTTCAGGCCATGAATTCGAGACCAACCTAGGCAACATAAAAAGGCCCCATCTTTATTTAATAAAAATAAATAAATTTGCAGGTCTCTGCCTGGTCACAGAGCTCCAGATGATCTCTGGTCCAGCTGGGGGAGGCAGAGTGCAAGACAGCCAGGTGATGAAAAAATAAATAAATAAAAATTTTTAAAGTGTATTTTTGAAAATAAAATCAAGCTGCACAACTAAAATAAATAATTTAAAAAAGATACCTTCATACGTATGTCTATCACAGTATTATTCACAATAGCAAGAACATGGAACCAACCATGCAGCCCATTAAAAGAGGACTGGATTTAAAAAAATGTGGTACATATACGCAATGGACTTTTTTTTTTTTTTTTTTGAGTTGGAGTCTCACTCTGCCGCCCAGACTGGAGTGCAGTGGCCGCTCCTGGCCACCGCAACCTCGCCTGCTGTGCTCCGGCGATCCTTCCGCCTCAGCCTTCCAAGTAGCTGGAATTACAGGCATGCGCTACCACGCCCGGCTGATTTTTTGATTTATTGTAGTGATGAGGTCTCGCTGCCCTGGCGGGTCTCGAACCTGCGGGCTCAGGCAATCCACTCACCTCAGCCTCCCAAAGGCGCGGGATAACAGGCTGAGCCACTGAGCCTGGCTCGCAATGGACTTTTATGCAGCCATAAATAAGAACAAAATCATGAGTTCTGCAGCAACCTGAATGGAATTAGAGTCTATAATACTGAGTGATCTTTCAGAGAAACAAAGAACTAAGTATCACATGTTCTCACTCATAAGTGGACCTTGAACAGAACTATTGTAATACTATAAGAAAAGGATTAGCTGGGTTTGGTGGCTCAGCCTGTAATCCCATGCCTTGGGAGGCTGAGGTGAGTGGATTGCCTGAGCCCATGGGTTCGAGACCCGCCTGGGCAACTTGGTGAGGCCTCATCTCTATGATAAATCAAAAAATTAGCCCAGTGTGGTAGCGCGCGTCTGTAGTTCCAGCTACTTGGAAGGCTGAGGC
>NW_007129856.1:30298-32599 GCF_000164805.1 Carlito syrichta | reverse complement strand
CTCAGCCTTCCAAGTAGCTGGAATTACAGGCATGCGCTACCACGTCTGGCTGATTTTTTGATTTATTGTAGAGATGAGGTCTTGCTGCCTAGGTGGGTCTCGAACCCGTGGGCTCAGGCAATCCACTCACCTCAGCCTCCCAAAGGTGCAGGATTACAGGCTGAGCCACTGAGCCCGGCTGTTTTACTATTTTCTTAAGTCAGGTTTATTTGAGGTATAATTTTCATGTAATAAAACTTGCCCTTTCTAAGGTATACAGTTTGATGAATTTTGGCAAGTGTAGCATTCCTGATATAGAACATTTCCAACACCCCAAAAAGGACCCTCAAGTCCCTTTGGAGTCAGTCCCCTCCTCCTGCCACCAATCCATGGCAACCACGAGTCTGATTTATGTTCCTATAGAATGTCTTATGAATGAAGTCATATAGCCTTTTTGTGTCTGACTTTTTCCACTTAGCATACATTTTTGAGATTATGCTATTATCCATGCTGCTGCATCTATTGGTATAGTTGAGTCTTCATATCTGCAGGTTCCCTATCCACAGATTCAACTAACCACAGATGGAGAATACTCAGAAAAAAAATTTTTTTTTCTTGAGTTGGAGTCTCACTGTTGTCCAGGCTGGAGTGTAGTGGCATGCTCACAGCCACCCCAGCCTTGACCTTCTGGACTCAGGGGATCCTTCCACCTCAGCCTTTCAAGTAGCTGGACTCACAGGCACATGCCACCACACCCAGATAATTTTCTTGACTTATTATAGAGACGAGGTCTCACCAAGTGGCCCAGGCTGGTCTCAAACCCCTGAGGTTAGGCAGTCCTCTCGCCTCTGCCTCCCAAAGTGCTGGGATTACAGGCATGAGCCACCAATATAACAATAGAAATATAAATTTTAAACTACAGTGTAACAACTTTGTGCATGGTATTTACACCATACTAGGTATTTTAAGTAATCTGGAGATGCTTTAAAATATGCCAGAGGTTCTATGCAAATATGCCATTTTATACAAGGGACTTCAGCAGCTGAGGATTTTGGTATGTGTGTAGGAGGGCGGGGGGTGCTAGAACCAGTTCCCTGTAGAGGAACTGGTTCTAGCACCTTCCTTTTTATTGGTGAGTAGTATTCCAGTTGTGTGGATCTATCCAGTTGTCCACTCATCAGTTTACAGACATTTGGGTTGTTTCCAATTTGTTGGCAGTTGTGAATAAAGCTGCTGAAAATACTCATGTGTTTTCATTTCTTTGGAATAAATGCTTAGGGATGGGATGACTGCATCACATGCTAAGTGCATGTTTAACAATTTAAGAAATGACTAAACTGTTTCCTAAAGTGGCCCAACCATTTTTTATTCCCACCAGCAATGTATGAGAGTTGTGAGTGCTCCACATCTTCAGCAGAGTCTTATATTTCAATTTAAAAAAAAGTCAATCTTCCTACCATTAGGTGTGTAGTAGAACCTCATTGTGCTTTGAATTTGCATCTTTTTAATAACTGATAATGTTGAACATCTGTTCATGTGCAGATGTCTTCTTTACTGAATTGTAAGTTCAAATCTATTCCCATATTTTAATTGGATATTTATTTTCTAGTTATAGAGTTTTTCCTCTAATCCCATGAGAGGTTAATTATTATTGAATTTTAAGAGTGCTTTATGTCTTCTGGATGCACATACTTTCAGATAGGTGTTTAGCAAATATCTTCTCTCAAGCTGTGGCTTTTTTCATTCTGTTAAAAGTGCTTTCTGAAGAACAGAAGTTTTCCATTTTGATGAGCTCTAATTTAGCAATTTTTTTCTAGTATTGTTTGTGCTTTGTGTCTCATCTAAGAAATCTTTGTCCAAGAACCCATTGTCTAATCCAGAGTCACAAAAATTTTCTTCTTTGTTTTTTTTTCCAGGTGTTGTATAGTTACAACATCTTTTTTTTTTTTTTAATAATTAATCAGTATTTTTTTATTATGGTTTTCTGGGGTACAGTTAAGGGTTAGGTGTACAATTACGTTTCATTCAGGCACCCTGTTGATAAGAGGTGCTTTCCCAGCCCTAGACAGATATTTGCTACTGTTAATCCCATCCCCTCCCATAGTTTCCCAGTACCGTCAGTCATTTTCTTATAGTATTACATTGGATGTTCAAGGTCCATTATATGAGTGAGAACATGTGATATTCTGATCATTGTTTCTGTGAGAGGTCACTCAGTATTATAGACTCTAGTTCCATCCAGGTTGCTGCGAAATTCATGATTTTGTTCTTTTTTATGGCTGTGTAGTATTCCATCGTGTATATGTACCACATTTTTAAAAT
>NW_007129856.1:24390-29834 GCF_000164805.1 Carlito syrichta | reverse complement strand
CCCAGTCTGTAGGCTGTCTCCCTGCTCTCTTGATGGTTTCTTTGGCTTTGCAGAAGCTTGTCAGTTTAATAAGGTCCCATTTGTCTATCTTCTCTCTTAAGTCCTGTGGGTTTTGGGTTTGTACAGGAATTGGATGCCAGTTCCGATTTCCATGAGAGTATTTCCTTCCTTTTCTAAGGTTCTTATGGTTTGAGGTTTTACATTTAGGTCTCTGATCCATTTGGAGTTAACCTTTGTGCATGGGGATAGATAGGGGTCCTGTTTCAATCTTCTGCATGTGGTCAGCCAGTTTTCCCAGCGCCATTTACTGAATAGGTTCTCCTCTCCCCATTGGTAGGTGGTGGGGGCTTTGTCGAAGATGTTACAACATCTTTTTAACCATTTTGTGTTAATCTGCATGTTTGATGTGAGGTATTTTTGTGTGTGTGGTTTAAAAGGAAATATTTCTGTAGGGCCTTACTGTGAGTTTGTTACACAACTTAGTGCAACTTAAGTTGTGCCATCTCCTTCCAATATGGCCTGCTAAGTAGAAGCCCAGTCATGCAAAGGCACTCTGCTCCAGTCACTTTGTCAGGTCACTTGCTTTTCTTCTCCACGTTGTCAGATCCATTTTCCTGCTCTAGCCTCATCTTCCTCATCCTCCTGCAGTGTCTTTGTATTGGTGATGCCTTCCTCTCTGGACAAAGTTCTCATTATCAACCAGTTTCTCACTTAGTGATGTAAGGCAGCAGAATTCTATCTGCATTTTCTTGACCATAAGTGACTAGGAAGAGTGCTGTCTGTCATGCCTGGTAGCCACTTGCCAACAAGGCCATCAGGAGGTAAAGCAACTGCCATGTTGGAGTTCACAGTTGGAAGTTCTCTGGGATTTACACATTTATATACAGAGTAAGGAGGCCAGTTCATTTGAGTTTTGACTCTTGTGTAGTGACCTTTAATGCAAATTGAAATATTGCTATTCTTGAGAAAGTGTATTATATACCTCAGGTAATTTACAGTAGCAAAGATTTGTCAGTATGCACTAAAACAGTTATTTAAGTTCATCATTATATTATTTTTAGCTCATGCATTTCTGTGACTAACAAAAACAAATGTTTTCTACAATGTGTTCTTGCTAAAAATTTGCTTTTGTGATTGAGGAATATTCTGCAAAACAGTTGGTTTGGCTGCTTCAAAAATGTCAAAGCCATGAAAGATTTTTAAAAGATTAGGGGCCCACTTAGGGAGACTGAGGTGAGAGAACTGCCTGAGCCCAGGAGTTCAAGACCAGTCTGAGCAACATGGTGAGACCTCCACACTACAGTAAATCAGAATATTAGCCAGGTATGGTGGCATGTGCCTGTACTTCCAGTTACTTGGAAGACTAAGATAGAAGGATTGCCTGGCAGGTTGAGGCTGCAGTAGCCATGATCATGCCCCTGCGCTCCATCCTGAGTGATGGTGAGATCTGACTCAAAAACAAACAAACAAAAAGATTGGGAATAGTTCTAAATGGAAGGAGACTAAAGAATCATTAAACCTTGTGCAATGTCTGATGTTTGATTAGATTGTGGATTTTTAAAGGCCATTGTGTGATTGGGAGCATTGGGAAAATGTGTATGTGAGCTGTACAGTAGGCAATGATATCACTGGGTGCTGTGTGAATCCTAGCCACCTCAGTCTCCTGGACTCCGAGCTCCATTTTCCTCATTATAGTCCACCAGTCTCTGCCTGGGTCTCCCCTCCCTGAATCATGGCCTGGACACGTGCAAAGCAGTGAGCTGGGGCACCTCCAGGCTCTTTTAACTTATCCCTCACCTCCTGGAGATCGCTGACCTTCATTGCCTGATGTCCAATGTCTGGAAACTGTTGTGGCATCTATTTTATCTGGGGTTTTTTTTGGTTGTTTTAGGAAGGAGGTTAAGTTGGACTCTCCTACTCCATGTTTGCCAGAAGCCAATCATATCCTTTAAATCTGTCTTATTTTGATCCAGAACCCAGCCAGAGATCAGGCACTGCATGTCATGTCTTTGTTTCCTTTAATCTAAAACATTTCCACCCTCTTTTTGGTTTTTCATGACACTGGCACTTTTAAAGAGTCTGAAACAGTTGTCTTATAAATTGTCCCATAATATAGATTTGTCTGTTTTCTCATGATTAGATTCGTGTTAATCATTTTTGGGAAGAATACTACATAGGTGATATATTCTTCTAATCTCTTGACTTCAGGTGGCCCATAATGTTAAGTTTGATTACTTATTAAAGTGTCATCTTATTGTACTCTACATCTTTAAAATAAAATTTAAAAATTTTTTAAAGGGGGAAAAAAAGATCACATCTTCCAGGTATCTCCATTATAGAGTTATTTTCCCCTTCATAATTAATAATCTGTGGGTGATGCTTTAAAATCAGTGGAGATCATGCTCTCAAGTGTCTTTTCACCCAACTGTGCATCAGAGGTAATCCTCTGAATCGATTATCACATTGGTGGCTACAAAATGACACTTTCTATCATTTTCTCCACTTACTGGCTGGCAACTGTTCTATGAAAGGAGAGCCCCTCCCCCTTCCTTTCTGAGTTTTGCTGTGAGTTCAAGGGATCTTCTGGATTGTGTTGGGTCATATTATCATTGTTATTCTTCTGAATGCTCACATTGTTCAGATTTGGCCAGTGCAATCTCTGTTATTATTTAACTCTACCGTGCGGGTTAAACTAAGCTCATTTTATACCCAGAATAATTTTCAATATTTACCACTCCCAACAGGAACTGACTTGGGGCTTATTTAGACTCTTCTTAGAAATCTACCTTCTTCCATATACTCTCAACCTGAAGAGGGACTTCTGAGTTAGAGGGAGGTACTTATGGATTAAACCACAGATCAGTGTCGCCCAGGTCTAGTCCTGATCACCTCTATTCTTGGCCACCATACCTACCACCATACATGCCCTCTGCTGGGCACCTCTGTCCTCCTTCCTATTGGCCATCGGGTTCCTACCCAACTGTCCAGACCAGACCATAGGACTCAAGTCCTTTTCGCCCAGCCCTGTGGTGGCCTTGCCTGCCTCTTTTACCTGTTCAGGTAACCCCTTTACCATTAATCTGATTCTCTGTGTTTCCAATTGTAGGATCCTGCCCAGCCATATGGCCTGCTGCCTGTGCAAATTTAAAATTAATATCGAAGTTGTCTGTAAGACAGTAAAGTTGCACTGTGAGACATGCCTGACAAACACCACACATTGTCATGAGTCCAAACTGCCCAGTGATAACTTGTTAAAGTTTTGTTTTACTTATTTTTTATTTGGTTTAACCAATAATGATGCATTTTTAAGCTAAAGATGCAATTGCTTATGTTCATTCATTCAGAGTTAAACTTCCTAAATTTCTGAACACTCCCTTGCTGAAAGTCAGGTTCTTTGTTGCTATGATATGACTTGATAATATGTGTTCTATCTATGTAAAGGACCAGGGGAAAGGACAGAAGGGCAGGTGAATGACAGCGATGGCCACACACTGTGTGCTGTGTTCTCTGCTGGGAGATTTGCTCCAGAGATAGGGTGCTTAGATTGCACGGTGCGGTTTGTGAACTGGTTTTATATGCATGAGGCCTTGGGTATCCTTAGAGGACAGGTGTAGCTCAGTCTGGGTTGGTTGGTTTTCACCACCATCTAAAAGAGTAGAAGCAATACTGTTTTATGTGATGCTGAGAGTTTGTGGTTCCGTAACCAGACATCACTGCCTGGCTCTTATAATGGCATGAAAGGTTTTTCCGTTCTGAGACTGCTTGAACCCACTCTGAATCTCCAGCTTTTCTGTCCACTGAACACACACTCAGGTGCTTCAAGTGTTTTTCTCTACATTAGGTTTATCAGCAGTAACTTCATGACTTCCAAAATGTGACTGTGTTTCTGTCCAGACAACTTGAACATGGGCCTCTACCAGTGACATGGGGCAAATAATAAGTAACAACACTTTGCTACTTATGCAGAGACAGTGTTGTGACTTTCGTGCTACTAGAAGCTTTGGATGGTGCCCCAAGTAAAGCTGGACACATAGAAATGAAATGAAAGCCAAGTTTATCCAGAAATTCCAAAGATACACTGGCCACTCCACATAGGCACACAAGCTGGTAAATTAAAAATCTCTCCACCTACACCCCACGTCCCTGCCCAAACTTAAGGAAAGAACCAGCATGGACATAGTGATTTTTTTCCCTGTGTAGCCTTCTGGTATGAGGGCCAGGATAGATGGGACAGGGAACTGGGTGGGTGGGCAGAGGAGGATGTATGTGTCACAGAGGGCCTGTCAGCAGGGTGGCGGCACCTCTGCATCAGCGTCTCTGCCCTTGCTGCCCTCTGAGGCCATCTGCGATGTAGCAAGAGCACAGGCATGCTGGGAGGTGGAGAAAAGAAGCCTCGAGCTCCCTCTGTGTCTGAGGCAGGACAGCATGGGTCAGGGTGTGAGAAGGCAGGTCTACAGTTAAGCTGGCTTAGCCAGGGAGCACTCGTCTTCCACCTTGGCCATAGGGGTTCAGTGGGACCATCCTAAAGAGTTACTGTATTTCTCACAATGGAATGTTCTGAGTAGGTAGCCATGTTTTCAAAAGATGTTGTTTCCTTCTGCTGTTGCCATTTCCTAGGCTCAGGCTGGGATTCTACTTCTCCTCTCTGAATGACTCAGAGGCTTACTGGCTCCTACTCTGTGGCTGGGATGTATGGTTGTAAACTGGCATGGGGCCATCCCCTCATCTTTCATGATCCAAGCAGTCTCCTTTTTTTTTATTTTATTTTAAGTTGTTACTTTTAGATTCAAGGGGTCTATGTGCAGGTGTGTTACATGGGTGTAGTGAGTGATAGTGAGGTTGGGGCTTCTATGAAGCCCATTATCCAAATGGCATGCATGGTACCCAATAGGTATATTTCAGCCCTGCCCCCTGCCCTCCTTTATGGCTCCTCATAAAGAGATCCCATCTTGGTTTCCATGTATTCCCAGTGTTTAGCTCCCACCTGTAAGTGAGACCATGCAGTGGTCTTCTGTTTCTGAATTAACTCACAGAGAATAATGGCCTCCAGCGGCATCCACATTGCTGCAGAGGGACAAGATTTTGTTCTTATTTATGGCTGTGTAGTCTTCTGGGGTCTGTATGGACCAAATTTTTCTCTTTTTTTTGAGTTGGAGTCTCACTCTGTCGCCCAGACTGGAGTGCAGTGGCCGCTCCCAGCCACCGCAGCCTCGACCTGCTGGGCTCTGGCGATCCTTCCACCTCAGCCTTCCAAGTAGCTGGACCTACAGGCGTGCACTACCACACCGGGCTAATTTTTGATTTATTGTAGAGATGAGGTCTCACCAAGTTGCCCAGGCAAGTCTCGAACCCGTGGACTCAGGCAATCCACTCATCTCAGCCTCCCAAGGCACAGAGTCTGGCTTGGACCACATTTTTTTTTTTTTTTTTTTTTTTTTTTTTTT
>NW_007129856.1:21802-24370 GCF_000164805.1 Carlito syrichta | reverse complement strand
CTGAACACACACTCAGGTGCTTCAAGTGTTTTTCTCTATATTAGGTTTATCAGCAGTAACTTCATGACTTCCAAAATGTGACTGTTTCTGTCCAGACAACTTGAACATGGGCCTCTACCAGTGACATGGGGCAAATAATAAGTAACAACATTTTGCTACTTATGCAGAGGCAGTGTTGTGACTTTCGTGCTACTAGAAGCTTTGGATGGTGCCCCAAGTAAAGCTGGACAAATAGAAATGAAATGAAAGTCAAGTTTATCCAGAAATTCCAAAGATACACTGGCCACTCCACATAGGCACACAAGCTGGCAAATTAAAAATCTCTCCCACCTACACCCCAGGTCCCTGCCCAAACTTAAGGAAAGAACCAGCATGGACATAGTGATTTTTTTCCCTGTGTAGCTTTCTGGTATGAGGGCCGGGATAGATGGGACAGGGAACTGGGTGGGTGGGCAGAGGAGGATGTACGTGTCACAGAGGACCTGTCAGCAGGGTGGCGGCACCTCTGCATCAGCGTCTCTGCCCTTGCTGCTCTCTGAGGCCATCTGTGATGTAGCGAGAGCACAGGCATGCTGGGAGGTGGAGGGAAGAAGCCTCCAGCTCCCTCTGTGTCTGAGGCAGGACAGTGTGAATCAGGGTGTGAGGAGGCAGGTCTACAGTTAGGCTGGCTTGGCCAGGGAGCACTCGTCTTCCACCTTGGCCAAAGGGGCTCAGTGGGACAATCCTAAAGAGTTACTGTATTTCTCACAATGGAATGTTCTGAGTAGGTAGCCATGTTTTCAAAAGACTGTTTCCTTCTGCTGTTGCCATCTCCTAGGCTCAGGCTAGGATTCTGCTTCTTTTCTCTGAATGGCTCAGTGGCTTCCTGGCTTCTACACTTGTGGCTAGGATGTATGGCTGTGGACTGGCACGGGGCCATCCCCTCATATTTCATGGTCAAAGCAGTCTCTTTTATTTTTATTTTATTCTAAGTTATTACTTTTAGATTCAAGGGGTCCATGTGCAAGTGTGTTACATGGGTATAGTGAGTGATTATGAGGTTTGGGCTTCTATGAAGTCCATTATCCAAATGGCATGCATGGTACCTAATAGGTATATTTCAGCCTTGCCCACTGCCCTCCTTTATGGGTCCCCATAAAGAGTTCCCATCTCCTACTTTTAACAGTTTTTCATAGGTGTTATCTGCTGAACATTACCTAAAACAGGCAATAAAAAGTATATTAGGTGCAAGCTGCATGCAAGACCCCAAGCCAGGTGCCGCTGGCCCTCTGCATCCGTGGGCTCCACTTCTGCAATTTCAACCAATGACATATCAAAAATATTTAGAAAAGCAAAATAATAAAAAAGACAGGCCAGGCGCAGTGACTCATGCCTGTGATCCCAGGACTTTGGGAGGCAGAGATTAGAGGACTTCTTGAACCCAGGGGTTGAGACCAGCATGGGCAACTTGGCAAGACCTCAACTCTACAATAAATTTAAAAAAAAAACATTAGCTGGGCATGGTAGCATACACACCTGCAGTTCCCGCTCCTCAGGAGGCTGAGGCAGAAGGATCGCCTGAGCCCAGGAGGGCAAGGCTACAGTAACTGTGATTGTGCCACTGCATTGCAGCCTGGGAGACAGAGTGAGACTCCGACTCAAAATGAAAAAAAAAATACAGTATAACAACTCTTTTCATAGCATTTACATTGTCTTAGGAGATTACTCCTTAAGTATTGTAAGTAATCTTGAGATGTATGTGCTTAGACTGTATGCAGACACTATGCCGCTATATGTCAGGGACTTGAGCAGTTGCAGATTTTGATCTGGGGTGTAGGGGTCCTGGAGCCAGTGTTCCATAGATGCGAAAGGACCATTGTACTGTAGAAGAGACAAACAGGATAGAATTCATCTTAAAAGAAGTTCTCAAAAAAAAAAAAGTTCTCATATTGGGTAGATAAGACTTAAAACTAATAAAGATCTAGAGACAGTGGTCGTTGTGGTAGATAATCACCTTTTCTTCCAAAACAGATATATGCTCATAAAAGAGTGAAGACTAACAAGCAAGGAACCTCAAGGTAAATATTAACCCGGCAACTTTTGAGTGGGATCTGAGAACCGGAGGAGAACTTGGAACACACCTCTGGCCATCCCTCATTCTGCAGTGTGGTCACTGCTAGAGGCAGGAAGGATGCTTCCTCACCCTGGAGCTTGGTCAGGCTCCAGCAAAAACCAGATTCCCAAAGCTGTGTTGGACGGGGCTAGCAAGGACACACCTGCTCTCACTAGCTCCGCAGGGAAGTGGGAGGTGGAGAAGAGTTTAGTGGTGTCTGTTCCTGCTGTGGAGGGCGTCAGGTCAGAGGCCTTCTTGGAGCTCTGGGGAAGGGCAGGGAAGGCTACATGGTATTGGAGTGAGGGGCGAATTTCTTCACAGCTGAGAACAGGTGGAACATCTGAGTCCTTCCTCACCAGTGACAGGGAAGTCCCCCCTTTTCTGACTGGATCCTGGGCCTGGACTCTCCATTCCTGTTATCCAGACCTCATGGGGTTTTAACTGGGAGAGAGCTTGGACAGCAGTTGGTCTCCTCT
>NW_007129856.1:15101-21747 GCF_000164805.1 Carlito syrichta | reverse complement strand
CTATTCTGCTCAGATTCAACTCCTTTAAACTGGCTCCACAGCTCACTCACGCCCAGGGACGCCTGCAGTGGTGGAATCTGGGAGGTGGGCAGCTTTGCTAGCTCAGTGTGACCTGCCTCAGAGGGTAGAGCATTTGCTCAGTGTGACTTGGCTCAGAGGGTAGAGCATCCGGGTAATAGAGGACCCACCCGGCTCCTGCTGTGTGAGACCGTGTCTGAGGAGACAGGTAGACATTGCCCCTGAGGGTGTGCCATGCTTCCGCCCGGCCTGGTTGTGCAGTGTGCTCACTGCATGAGGGCCATGGCCACGGGTTGAGTGGGGCTGAAAATTCCGCCTCTGCACCTTGCTGAGCCATCAGAGACTCCAAGACACTGTGGGGCCCTCTGACACATGGAGGGCTTCCGGGAGTCCTGCCCGCAGTTCAAGCCTGGCCCTGGGGGGTGGGGGTTCCTCCCTGTGACTATGGGCCAAGGTGCACACCCAGTCCTCACGAGACCCGGGCCGACGTTGCGAGCGGCATGGGAGATGGCAGGAGTCACTAACACACTGCATGTCTCCCCAGGGGCTTCTTTGGGTTTCTGCGGCGCAGGAAGTGCCTGTCGAGGGAGCAGAAGGTAAGACCGTGAGGGCAGGCATGGGGAGGTGGGAGCGTGGTGTCCCTCTTCTTCCTGCCCCTCTCTTCCATAAGGGCAGCTTCTGGCTGAGGTGGCCGCTCTAGCTCAGGGACATGCACAGACCTCTCTAAACCTCCCACAAAAACATTGCCTAGAATCTTCACAAACATGAGGAGGATTCCGACGAGGAGGATGAGATCTTCAGCCGGGAAGCTGGGTAAGCGACTGGACCTGGACGAGGAGGTTGGGCAGGCCGAGCTGCTCCCTTCAGCAGGACAAGCCTCAGCCTGTCCTTCCCACCCAGGGACAGCAGGGAAGCCCCGACGGAGAGGACGGCACCGGAGGAGTCGGTGGAGGTCGAGGAGGAGACGGAGGGGCCCCAAGGGTAGGAGGCTGTGTAGCTACCCACACCCCGGCTGCTCACACAGGCTGGAGTTGCTTGGGAAATAATGATTTTTCTATTAAAGTATCTATTTTTATACGCAGTCCTAGCCATGTGATAAGAGATTAAAATGTAAATAGTGAAATGTGTATAAACAGATAACAAGGACCGCAGGACAGGAAAGCAAAGCTGACCCGTCCTCCCTGGCAGCCACCACCCATGGGCCACGGGCCAAGGATTCAGGACCCTTGTCGCTCCCAGTTCAAGCAGCATTGGAAACCTGGCAACACTGTCCCTGGATATGGGGCTCTAAGACCCCTCTCCCTTGGTCACCAGGGACCAGTCCCAGCACTTGGCCTCCTGCCCACGGGGCCCTCTCCCAGGGCTCTGGGCTGCCTGTATCATGGGCCAAGTCCTGCCTTTCCCCAAGCCCTCAAGCTCATGCATGAATGTGTGGCCTGCCTCGGGCAGTGGACAGTTCACACTGGGTCTTTTCATTTGTTGCTTTTCTCTGTAGAAGTCCCAGCCCTTGGCAGTGGCAGGTGTGGGGATGGGGTAAGGATGACCATGAGAGCAGTCATTTCCCATGCTGCCCTCCTTGGCCTCATCTCAGAAACCGTACTGGGGGCCTTTCGCTCCATTCACACATGTGCCCCACTTCCCCAGCCCCCAAGGGTCAGGCATGTGCTGCCCGGCTCCTTCCAGCCCTGAGGACACCAAGCCGCCTTCTGGCTGTGTGCAGGCAGGTCCACACAAATACAAGCTCCAGAAGACACCCCGGCTGCTCCTCCAACCATCTTCAAAGAAAAAGCCATTAAGTCACACTCGGTGGGTTGGTGAAAGTTACATCTGTTCATGAGTAACAGAATCAAAATGAACAAGGATTGGTCATCTCTCCAGCTAGCCACAAGCGAGTGCTGGCAGTTCAGCGGTGGGGGTGACGAGTGGTGCCCCCGTGGAAGGACTGCAGAGTCCCCGGGCTGAGCGGTGGGACTCAGCGTGTCTGGGGCGAGGGTTCTGGGTACAGTAGACACCTGTCGTGAGTCACCTGCAGGTCCTTGGCTGATGCTGGGCAGAGACGCCTGTTCTCAGCTGCCCACAGTGGCCTCCCAGAGTCCCTTGCTGAGAAGGAAGGCGAGTGGCTCCCTGTGCTGACATCAGCAAGCACACCAATGCAGAGCATTTAGAGCATGAGGCTGAATGGTGACCTTGGTGGCGGCAGCAGCAGCCGTTTGTCGCAGGTTGCTTCCTCAGCGTGGGCCTCGGGCTGGCCCCTGTGTAGACAGGATGGGGATGGTGTCAAGGGCATACTCCACACTCAGGTGTGATGAGGCAGCCCCATCATACCTGGGGGAGCCCCACCCCATCTCTGGTAGACTTGGGGTATCCAAGGCTTTATAGAAGAAGGGGAGTCAGCGAGGTAAGAACATGGTGGAGACCTTGCCAAGTCAGAGACCTGGAGAGGTGCCATCTAGCCGGGCAGCCATGACATGTATTCCCTAAGGTGACTGGAGAAATGCCTAGGGTTGGCCCATAGTTTGTTCTGGAATGTTCCCACTGGAATGAAAGCTCAGTGGTCTGCAGGCCATACAGTATTGGAGAAAACATACTCCCATTGAAAAGGGCATCCAGAGAAGCTGGGTACAGTGGCTCACACCTGTAATCCCAGCACTTTGGGAAGCCAAGACAAGAGGATTGCCTGCGCTCACAGGGGTTCAAGACCAGCCTGGACAACTTGGTGAGATCTCATCTCTACAATAAATTTTTAAAAATTAGTGAGATGTGGTGGCGCATACCTGTAATTCCAGCTACTGGGAAGGCTGAGGTGCAAGGATCACCTGAGCCCAGCGGGTTGAGGCTGTGGCGGCTGTGAGTGTGCCACTACACTCCTGCCTAGGTGACAGAAGGAGACTCTGACTCGAAGAAAAACAAAAAGGGTATCCAGAGAAAGGTGTCCACAGGAAATGCGATTTCAGAAGATACTGTCTCGGGCTCTCTTGCCTCAAACATCACGGGATTTTTGTTTACGTGGTTTTTCCTCAGGGCTCCCAAACTGCCCCCAAAGTCTATCTTTCAGGCCAGAGGGACCTATTTTAACAAGTTTTTTTTTTCTCTTTTTTAAGGAGACAGCATCTTGCTCTGTCACTCAGGCAGGAGTGCAGCGGTGCAATCATAGCTCACTGCAGCCTCCACCTCCTGGGCTCAAATGATCCTCCTGCCTCAGCCTCCCAAGTAGCTGGGAAGACAGGTACGCACCACCATGCCCAGCTAATTTTTAAATTTTCTGTAGAGATGAGGTCTTGCTATGTTGCCCGGGCTGGTCTCAAACTCCCAGCTTCAAGTGATCCTCCTGCCTTGGCCTCCCAAAGTGCCAGAATTATAGGAATGAGTGATCATGCTAGGCCTTAACAAGGCTTTTTATGCTCGTGAACTACTGCGGTACAGCAGAGAGGGCAGGGAGGAGGCAGAGGTTCTCGGGTCTTCAAGTCTGGAAGTTGGCAGGGCTAGGAGGCATCACAGGGCAGTGCCAGGAAGGCCAGTGCCGGGACCTCAGCTCCTGGCTGGGGACAGGCAGTCAGATGAGATCCACACCTTGGACTCCCCAAAGAGGGAACCCTGCCACTGGAGGCAGGGCCTCTCGCCCGGGGAGCGGCCTGCAGCACGGAGACCCCCTGAAGGAGAGGCCCAGCCCCAAAGTCTGGGGCTGGAGTGGAGGCTTCTGTGCTGGACCGGTGGGGGCTTTGGTACCACTCCGTGGAGAGTTTGGGCTTGAGGCTGGAGGAAGTGAAGACTGACCTGGGGATGGCAGGAGGGACCTCTTGGCGACAAGGCCATAATAAGTGACACGCCTGAGCTGCATCTGTCTCAGGAGCGGGGTGCGTGGCGCGAGCCCCCACTCGACGGCTGGTAGCTGGCTGTTCCCAAACCTGGTGGACTGGAACAGAGGGCCTTGGCCACAGGTTGGCCAGTTTGCTGGTATCAGGGCTGCACTGACAGGGGCTGCTTCCCCCAGGTGTGCAGATGGCAGTGGCTCCAGCCCCGTGAGCTGCCCCTGAGCTCAGACTGAGAGGCAGCCGCCACCCAAGAAGCCCTCATGGCGGGACGGAGGCCCACAGAGTCATGTGTGGCCTCTGCATGCCTGGGCTCGAACAGGCTCACGTTGGACTCGGCCTCATGCCCGCGGCCCAGACCAGCCATGTGGGCAAGCCCAAGGCCAGGCAGAAAAGTCTCTGAACTCTCAGAGAGGTCATGTAAGTGGCAGGTGCAGAGGATGACAGGTCAGGTCGCTGGTTCCATCCGAAAGCCTGGGGCTGCTCCTGCCATGGTGACCTGGAGCTGTGGCACAATTGAAGGCATGTGTCACAGGGAGGACCCACCACGAGTCTCCACCAGACCAGGGGCCTGGCAAAGCAAGAGTCCCATCCTCCTCTCCATGCAGCCCTCGCCCCCTGCCCCTCGCTGCGCCCCTGGTCTGCCCTCTGGATGACTAGGATTGTGGCGGTGGATTTCAGCCATCCTCATCCTCACTTGATTCCTCAAGCCCAGCGCACCATGCTCAGCTCTTGCCCCAGGAGCTCTCAAGAGATGGTGCCATTCGGAGCCGGGTCCTGTCTCCAGACCTGTCCCACACCAGGTCCTCCAGAAGAGAGGACTCGGATGGCCCACTCACTGACACAGCTGAGGGTAGTTGCTCTCTCTGGAGGCCACTTGTGAAGAGTATCACTTCCTGAAACCTCCAAGGAAGGCTGTCCAGGGCACAGAGCCAGTCAGGGTTCCCGTCGACCACAGGACAAGTTTAAGAATGGCGAGGCTAACCAACAGAGCCCTGCTGCCCCAAGCTACTTACCCACTCATTGGGGCAGAAGCAAGATTCAATGCTCCCTCTCAGAGGCTGCCTTTCCAGGAGACTCTGCCCTTGGAGAAGAACCACTTCGAGAGGGGCATGATGAGGCCCAAAGGATGCTGCTGTCACCACTGAATTCCAGGCATGTGCTGTGTGGGCAGGGTGGTGTTTCAGGGCCAAGTTGTAGTCAACGGTCTCCCCCAGGTCCCCAAGGGACAATTCTGTGTCAAGCTGTGTCAGGCACAGGCTGATAAAAGGAGGGGGACGTGGTTGTTTCGGGCATCTTGGTTGCCATACATGTGGAAAAAACGTGAACACCAGTTATGAAAGTGATGCCCTGTGGCTCACCTGGCTGGGGAGGCACTGCCTTTGGGGTCACGAGAGGATACTAGCAGCCATTTTAAAATGAGGCAGAACAGGAAAACCTGTCTCTGAGGTACACAAGTGACATTAAGGAGCCGAAGCAGGAGGCTGCATGAAGTGGAGCATGTGCCACCGGGGCTGGGCATCGTCTGAGGTATGCGGCCCACTGCAGTAGCCACTGCCCCACCAACGTGGCTTTCTCAGTATAACCGGAAAATTTTTTCTTTTATTTTTTTGAGTTGGAGTCTCACTCTGTCGCCCAGACTGGAGTGCAGTGGCTGGGCTCACCCTGCTGGGCTCCAGCGATCCTTCTGCCTCAGCCTTCCAAGTAGCTGGAACTACACCCGGCTAATTTTTGGATTTATTGTAGGGATGAGGTCTCACCAAGTTGCCCAGGTGGGTCGCAAACCTGCAGCCTGAAACTCCTGGCCTCAAGCAATCCTCCTGCCTCAGCCTCCCAGAGTGCTGGCACTACAGGCGTGAGCCACCATGCCCGGCCTACAGTGAACATCCCACACCTGCTGCCCTTTGGTGACCTTCCACTCTCACTTCTGTGGGCATATGCCTAGGAAAGGACTCGCTGGGTCGGTGTAGGGTTCACGTTGGTAGAGCTGCCCGGCAGTTTTCTAAAGTGCTCGCATTCTGGATCCCGGCCAGTGGGGTTGTCAGTCTTAAATGTTTGCCACTCCAGTCGGTATGTAGTCAGGGAATTTTCATTTCCCTGGTGACTAAGGATATTGAGATCCTTTTGTTTGATCCTCTTGTGTTGAGTGTCTGTGCAAGTCAGCATCCCATTTCTGAGCTGAGTGTAGCTTCTGTACTGATTTGTAGGGACTCTTTAGATATTATGGATATAAGTCTTCTACTGGCTTGCCTTTAAATCTTTAATAAACAGAACAGAAGCTCTTAACTTTAATGATGTTCAACTCATCAATCTTTTTTCTTTATGGTGCATGTTTTTTTTCTATTTAAGAAATCTTTGTCTACCCAAGGCTCTGAAGGTGTTTCCTGTTTTTTTCTAGAAGGCTTAGTAATGTACCTTTTGTAGTCAGGTGTACAATCCATCTGTGACTCTCTTGTGTATAGTGTGAGGTCTTCCCATGTGGCTTTCTGGTCGACCCAGCACCACTTACTGAATGTGACCGTACAAATCACCTAGCTGTGGAAGTGGGGGTCAGGCTCTCTATATTTGCTGTTCTGAAGATGGCTTCAGTGATCCTGAAGATGAAGGTTGTGGGACCCTGATGGGGAGTGGACAACTGCCACGCCATGCTAAAGGTCAGGAGGGAAGACTCTAGCCCCAGCTGCACCCCAACAGGCTCCACAGAAGTCACTGACCGACGGTGTTGAGTGCATGCCTGTCCAGGGCTGGCTCCTGCTGTGCAGGCTCAGACCTCCTGTGTGGCCCTGGCCCCCTTGGCACAGGGCGGGGAAGGGAATAGG
>NW_007129856.1:14360-15081 GCF_000164805.1 Carlito syrichta | reverse complement strand
TTGTAGGGACTCTTTAGATATTATCGGATATAAGTCTTCTACTGGCTTGCCTTAAATCTTAATAAACAGAACAGAAGCTCTTAACTTTAATGATGTCAACTCATCAATCTTTTTTCTTTATGGTGCATGTTTTTTTTCTATTTAAGAAATCTTTGTCTACCCAAGGCTCTGAAGGTGTTTCCTGTTTTTTTCTAGAAGGCTTAGTAATGTACCTTTTGTAGTCAGGTGTACAATCCATCTGTGACTCTCTTGTGTATAGTGTGAGGTCTTCCCATGTGGCTTTCTGGTCGACCCAGCACCACTTACTGAATGTGACCGTACAAATCACCTAGCTGTGGAAGTGGGGGTCAGGCTCTCTATATTTGCTGTTCTGAAGATGGCTTCAGTGATCCTGAAGATGAAGGTTGTGGGAGCCTGATGGAGAGTGGACAACTGCCACGCCATGCTAAAGGTCAGGAGGGAAGAGTCTAGCCCCAGCTGGAGCTGGGGACAGAGTACTGTCCCCCGGGTGGCAGCGGCACCCCAACAGGCTCCCCAGAAATCACTGACCGTGTTGAGTGCATGCCTGTCCAGGGCTGGCTCCTGCTGTGCAGGCTCAGACCTCTTGTGTGGCCCTGGCCCCTTGGCGCAGGGCGGGGGAGGGAACAGGGAGGGGGCAGGGAAGGATGGAGTGGGGGTTGGGTCTGGGAGGGTGACAGGGAGGGGAGAGGTTGGGGGGAGG
>NW_007129856.1:0-14340 GCF_000164805.1 Carlito syrichta | reverse complement strand
CAGGGTGGGAGGGGAGGGGGAAAGGAGAGGAAGGGGAGAGGACAGAGTGGGTGAGGGATGGGCAGCCAAAGGGCGGTGGTGGGGACAGGATGAGAGGAAGGAGCAGGGAGGGGATGGAGTGGGGGTGGGGGACAGGGTGGGGGGATGGGACAGGAGGGAAAGGGGCAGGGGAGAGGACTGAGCTGGAAGGGAGGGTGGGGAATGGGGCACAGGACAGCCTGCTGGCAGCAAGCAAGGCCCTTCCTTGCAGCTCCTCAGAGCAAGCTCCCCCTGGCCTCGGGCCAATGCTTGTGGCCCTCTCCTTCTGCCTCTTGTCCCAGCCCTCCCTGACCTGACCCTGCATCTAGAATGCGCCCTGTCCTGTGTGTCTGCTTGGCTGTCTGTCTCACTCCCCGAGTGCAGCTGCAGTGTGTGGAATGTGTGGAGTACATGGAGTGTGTCCCTCCTTACCGACTGGTGTGTTTTCAGCCTTCCTCTCTTGCTTCGTGAGGGGAAGGGCCTGCTCGCTTCCGTGCCCACATCATCTGCCCGGGCGTGACCTGGGTGAGAGGCACGTCCTGAGCAGTTTCTGAGCTCTCAGGAGACTGCTGAGCTGCCAGGCTGTCAGTTCACCACAAGTAGATGAGTGATCCAGTTGGTCTGACCAGGGCAGGCCCTGCCTCCCTGCCGGCCCCAGGGAAGTCTGGAGGCTGGAGGTTGCTTGGGAAACATGGGTGGACTTAAAGCATCCGGTGCCGAGACCGGTGTGGGCGCCTCGGTGCTCCCCTCCCTGTGTTCATCTCACGGGGGAGGTGTGGGTAGACAGTCCCCGGGCACCGCTGCCACCTGCTGGCTCCCTGCCCTGGACAACATAGGGCTGGCCCGTCTGTCTGCCTGGGGTCCTCATCTTCCCGTCTCTTGCAGGGGCTTTTTATTTGACACTGTGAGGGGGGATGTTGGGGACACTGTCAAGTTTTAGGGTGCTAAGAGTCATCCAGTCTATTAAAAAATGTTTAAAATTCACTGGACACAAAGCACCTACTGTGAGCCAAGCACGAAGGAGCAGGACAGACAAGAGCCCACCTTGTGGGGTCAGACACTGAGAGACATGTGATTATGCACATCATAGCGACCCTTGTGCTGAGTACCAGGAAGGACGGGTACAGGCAGGGGCTCTCAAGGGGTCATGAGTCTGGGCTTGGCCTGTACACTGACTCCCAGCAGGCCATCTGAGTTCTGCAGCTCAGTCCTCATCACTGTGCCATGGGCCAACTGCCCAAGACCTTTGGTCCCTGCCCTCAGTTATGGGTGCAGGCAGGCCATTGCCTGGCATCATGCAGACAGATTGGACAAAAGGTCCCGTCTCCCCCGAAAGGAGCCCAGAGACTGGACTTCTCAGCCAGATGCCTCACTGGGTTGTCACAGTACCTTCAGGAGCTCCAGGTGGCATTCCTCTGTCCCGAGTGGTGGGTGCTGCCCTGGTATAGCTCCTTAGTAATGCTGGTCCCCCCAACCCACTGTTAGAGGGACAGGGAGCTGGCCAGATGCAGGCCCTGAGCGCTGCAGGAAGGAGGTGGGGAGGAGAGTGAGGAGGAAGAGGGTGGAGGGGAGGAGTGTGGAGGGGAGGAAGGTGGTGAGAAGAAAGGGGTGGAAAGGAGGGCAGTGGAGAGGAGGGTGATAGGAAGGAAGGCGGTGGGAGGAGGGTTGGTTCTGGGTTCCTTCTTAGGCTCTCTCCTTCCCATCCCCAGGAGGGTCCCTGTCTTAGGGCCCTGCCAGACCAGGGCAGAAGCTTCGAGGACCCGTGAGCCCACTGCTTCTCAGCTGCTTAAGAGAGCAGGAAGTTTTCCCTAGAGTGTCACCTCCTTGGCAGCTGACCTATGGACCACAGACTATCTGGACATTTCTTAGTGGAGAGAGCATCCATAATCCTGAAATTCACATCTCCTTCCTTTCCATTCCCTCAGCGACCTTTGTCATTTTATGTAAAGATGTTGGCATCATCAGGACTTTGTTTCTCACCTTTTATGACTCTGTGCAGCACTTTTGCTGGAGATACCAAGAAAAATAACGGTTCCAAACAGCCTAGTAGGCTAGGATGGGGTAAGCACAGACTCTCATGGGTTTCCCATGGGGCTCCCTGACCCAACTGGGGAAGGTGAGAGAAGCTTCCGGGATGAGGTGGCAGGCACCTCCTAGTCTTGAGGTCTTGAGGGATGCAAGTCCCCCATGAGGGCCGTGGGTGAGGGCAGGAGACACAGGACTCTCCAGGTGTATGTGAGGTGGCCAGGACAGCACATGCCTGATGGGAACTGCTCTTCCTGCCTGTGTCTTCAGGGTCTTGATGGCCTTGGCAGACTTTGTTTGGAGTTGGTGTTATAGACGTTCCTGTGGCCGCCCTGACTGACACATGTCCCATCAGCAGCAGAAGGAAGCACCTGCCAGTTCCAAGGGCCCAGTTCTCTGTGGGCCCAATTGCCTGAGTCAGAACCCGCCTCCCTTGGCTTAAGACATCTAGTAGCATCTCAGTGAATTCACTTGCCCAGCCCTTCTGGCAACTCGAGCCCAACTCCTCTGTCTACATAGCCAGGAGCACCTTCTTGATCTGGTGGCTGGAAATGGCAATGTCTGGGTGAGGTTGGTGGCACATAACTAACCAGCCAGGCTGGTCTCATCCCTTGCATGATTCACTTCCTCTGTGTGAACAGCCACTTAGGAGGCACAGCCAGCTTCCTTGACTCTGCTCTTCTCCGCTGAGACACAGAAAGGCGGGGGGGGAGTGCTTAAAATAATGAAAACTGAAATCATTCCCACAAGCCCAGACCCCAGACTCCACTTCCCCCAGCCATTGAGCCACTCTGACTCAGACCAGAAGGAAAGGGACAGGGCCCAGCTGCCTGGGGTTGCAGGGCCTGCATGGTGTGGAGGGCACAGGCAGAGGCATCCAGGGAGGACCCTGAGGCCTGCTCGCTGGGCCTCTCATCTTATAACCTGTGTGCAGGGACACCTGGATATCCACATGCACGGGAACATGGTTGCACCCTTCCTGACACCTTACACAAATTAACTCAAAATGGGTCAGAGACACACACGAGAGCCAAACTACAAAGCTTAGCAGAAGACACAGGAGTAAGTCTTGGTGACACTGGCTTAGGCAGTGATTCTCAACTGTGACACCAGAAGCACAACCAAAAAAAGAAGGCAAATTGGCCCTCATTGAAGTCAAAAGTGCTTGTGCCTCAGAGAGCATCCTCCCCATGACTCTGCTTTCACTAGCATTTTCCTCTGTGTATCTCCTCTCCTCATAAGGATATCAGTCATACTGGGTGAAGGGATCATTCTATTCCTGTGCCCTCATCTTAAGTAATTACATTCACAAAGACTGTATTTCCAGTCAGGTCACACCCTGAGGTACGGGGTGAGGATTTCAACATGTCTATTCAGGGGCCACAATTCAACCCATAACACAGCTCAACAACAGAACAACAACCCAGTTTTTAAATGGGCAAAGGATTTGAATAAATTTTTCTCCAAAGAAGATGTACAAATGACCAATATACACATGAAAAGTCATTAGGAAAATGCAAATCAAAGCCACATGAGACAGCACTTCACCCATCAGAATGGCTGTAATCAAGAAGACAAATAATAAGCTGGGCTCAGCCTGTAATCCCGCACCTTTGGGAGGCTGAGGTGAGTGGATTGCCTGAGCCCGCGGGTTCGAGACCTGCCTAGGCAGTGAGACCTCATCTCTACAATAAATAAAAAAAATCAGCCAGGCATGGTAGCACATGCCTGTAATTCCAGCTACTCGGAAGGCTGAGGCGGGAGGATCAACGGAGCCCAGCAGGTCGAGGCTGCGGTGGCCAGGAGCGGCCACTGCACTCCAGTCTGGGCGACAGAGTGAGACTCCAACTCAAAAAAAAAAAAAAAAAAAAAGAAGACAAATAATAACAAATTTGTAGGGAGTGTATGGAGAAATCGCAACCCTCATACATTGCTGGGGAGAATGTAAAATGGTGCAGCCACTGTGGAAAACAGTCTGGCAGTTTCTCAAGAAGTAAAATGTAGAGTTACTCATGACCCAGCAATTCCACTCCTAGGGACATGCCCAGGAAAATGAAACCAAGTCCCCGCGAGAATTCTCAGACACCTGTTCATGGCAGTGTCATTCCCAATAGCCAAGTTCACAACCACCCAAACGTCCATCAGTCGATGAGCGGATAAACCAAACAAGGCACGTCTGGTACTTGGTGCTAACAAGGAATGAAGTACCCGTATACACCACAGACGGGATGAGCCTGAGGCCCTTCGCGGAAGGGGGGGAGCCAGGCGCGAGAGGTCACGTTGTGTGCTTCCTTCGGATGAGATGTCAGGACAGGCAAATCGAGAGGGGCAGAAAGTGGGTTTGTGGTTGCCTCACGCTGGGGTAGTCGGGGGACATGGGGTAATGCTGATGGGTTTGGGGTTTTTTTGGGGGGTGATGAAAATGTTCTCCACTTAGATTGTGGTGATGGTTGCACAACTCTGAATATACCAAAATGACTGAACTGTGAACTTTCAGTGGCTCAGTTTCATAGTATGAGAGTCACAGGCTCTATCTTTACTTCTTTCTCATCAGAAAAGAAAGAGGTGGATCTCTGAAGATGACTTCTACCGGCCTCCCCAGGAGAAGCCTCTGGTGAGTGCCAAAGATGACTCGGTGGCAACATCCCGAGGGACTCCAGAGTCATGACCTGTTTTCACAGGCATTTTTCTCAAGGACCAAGGAACAGCTACTCCTGGGGGCCTTAGACAAAGCCTGTGTGCCTTCCCCGGGAAGCAGGAATGCTGGGGCAGCCCCCACGCAGCAGCACAAGAACTTCTGGGTGGTGCACCGCAGGGTAGGTACCCCTCAGAGCCCTAGTTGCATAAGAACTTCCGGTAAGATGGGAAGGTGCATAAGAACTTCCAGGTGATACAGCCTAGGGAGATGGGAAGGTAAACCTCAGGGTCCCCAGTGCATAAGAACTTCTGGGTGGTATGCCACAGGGAGATGGGGAGGTGACCCTCAGGGTCCTGGGTGGGCCAGTCTGCAGGGAGTGTGCCTTTCAGAAAGGTGTGATATCCTGGGTCCCTACCCAATGTGTGATGTTTTCTCACAGGAAAACTTCATCCCGGAAAGTAATCCCAGGAGCACATGTGCTTAGTCACTGAAGACAGCATTCCAAGAAAAGTACTTTTATTTTCTGATAAAGTCATGCTCAAAGGTGCCTCCGGAGCACAACAATACTGTCTCGCCTCTTGAGCCTGGAAATATTTTTCCTGGAACTTCTCTGTAAAACTTGTGACTGTAGAGGACTCTTGACCATAGCTCAGAGCAAGCCCTGCCCTTGGAGCCCGCGGGTGTTCCCGGTCCTTCCAATGGCCTTTATCCCAGGTGTTTGTGCAATACTTATGTGGGCTGTTTGGTGTCTCTCAGTGCTGTCCAGGGAGGCCAGCTTGATCTCCATACCTGTGAAATTCTGGAAAGCCTGAAATAATTGCAGCCTTAATTTTCCGTAACCCTGTTAATTGGTTTCCTCTTCAAAACAGATAAACACAGTTTGTCCTAGAGCCAGTCCCCTTCGCTCCTCATTTCCATTTGCAGTGACCGAGCAGGGAACTCGGTAGCTGGCAGGCCCTGGCTTGGGCAGCACGGGTGGAGCTGGGTCTGCAGGCTGCTGTCAGCCTGGTGGTGGCTGGACTCTGGCCGTGCCAGCGGAGGCGGGCTGTGTGCCTAGACCTCAGGCTCCCTGAGGGCAGAAGGCCCCTGTACCACTGTTTGAAACCTCAAGGCTAGTCCAGCCTGGGAGAGAGGACTAAGTGGCTTTGGACCCCCTGCCTGGCGGCAGACCTTAAGAGCAGGGTGTACTGGAAAGCCTGTGGCATGGACACTCAGCAAATGTTTGTGGAGGGTCTGTGACAGGCCAGGCACTGTTCCAGGTGCTGGGGACACAGCAGGAAGCAAAGCAGCATCCTCTCTTTGTGGGGTGTGTGCTTTGAGGGGGAGACAGGGATGAGAATGTCACTGAGTCAGCAGCGCATGGCCCTGTGGTGGTGAGCACCACGGAGAGCAACAGACCAGGGGTTTCAGTGGAAGGTGCATGGTCTCATGCAGGGGCTGGGGATGCCCTCCCAAAGGTGATGCTTGAGGAGTGGGGGTGGCTAAGGCAATCCATTTCAAGCAGGGAGAACAAGTGCACAGATCCTCTGCCCAAGTCTGCTTGGCACGTCTGGGAGCAGCATAGCCCAGAGCAGCTGGAGAGGAGGTGGGACAGGCGCATGCATGAGGGGTCATTGGTGGGGCAGCCCCTTGGCCTCCGCCAAAGGAGGTGGCAGCCTCTGTGGACTGTTGGAGAGGGATGTGCTCTGGCTTGTCTTTAAGCAGGTCGCTGCAGTCCCTACGTTGAAGGACTGCAGGGGGAGAAAGACCTCTTAGGAGACCACCAGGCCAGAGTGGCACTGGCTGACCTGGGAGGCAGATCAGGAAGGTGAGAACAAGTGTGGAAGGTGGAACCAAGGGCTTGCGTCAATGTTAGGGGTGGAAGAACATCCCTGGTGGCTCTGAGGCCCTCGGCCCCAGCAGCTGGAAGGGTGTGCTTTGTTGTTTTGTGAGATGAGGACATTCGAGAAGAGGCAGGCCTGCAGGGGGAGCATCAGGGCCTCATTTGGGGCATGTCTTTAAACACTCATGGAGCAGGTAGATGTATGAATCTGAAGTTCAAGGGCAAGGTCCAGGCTGGAGACGAGAGCTGGGCGCAGAGCCCTGCGGAGCAGGAGAGGTGATAGGCCCAGCCTGTGCACTGGGTGCTCAGGCCAAGCCAGGGGAGCAGCAGGCCAACAGCACAGAGGGCAGGGGGTTGAGGTGTGGTCTCCGGGTGTGGCAGCTGGAAGGCACGAGCAGCCATCCCAGGAGCAGTGTCTTTGCAATGAGGGGGACAGAAGCCCCCAGAGTGGGCTTGGGAGGAGGAGCAGGGTAGCCAGAGGCAGCTTCGATGATTCCTCCAGCAGCTTCAGGTAGGGCTGAGGCTGTAACTAGAGACATCAAGATGGGAGCCTGCAGGCTTGAGTGCAGGTGGGAAGACCCATCAAAGAAGGGAGAAGGGGCAGTGTAGGGGAGAGGGCAGGCACTGGGAGGATGTCCTTGTCCTTGTGTAGGTGTTGAGGTGGAACTCTTGCAGAAATGGAGGAGTTGGCCTCACGGGAGCACAGATAGTTCACCTCACAACAGAGGGGGCAGGCAGGGAAGAGCTCACCGGAGGAGGTCTTCTGAGCGCTTTTATCTTCTTGTGCAGTGTCTGGGTCATCAGGGAAACACAGGAAGTCAGTCAGCAGCAGGGGGCTTTTAGAAACCCATTAGGCGGTGCCCGTGGCTGACCTGCATCCTCCTGCAGGACATTGGGCCCCAGAGGTTGCCTTGGGCAGGACTGGGGCGAACCTGGGTCTGAAGTGCCTCTTTCTCTCACAGGACTGTCCAACCCATTCCAGGGGCTCCTGAAGCTGGGCGCAGTGGAGTGGCAGGGCGGCATGGGCATCTGGAGGGAGGTCTTCTGCGAGCTGTCCCCACTGGAGCTCCACCTTTACCTGGGCCACAGGGAGCGCACCTGCATGGAGAGCTGCTCCCTGCTGTGCTGCAAGGCTGTGGGGCCAGCTCACAGTGTCAGGTGCTTTGAGCTGGTCTTCTCCGGCCGGAGGCTGGCCCTGCGAGCCTCTCCACCGGATGAAGCCGAAGACTGGCTGGAGAATGTGTGAGAGGCCCTGCAGAAGGTCTGGTCCCAGCAGGAGAATGACTGGGTGAATGTCCAGTACCCTGAGGAGCCCAAGGATGCCCCCAAGGGGCCCCCAGGGTGACCTACCCTTGGAACCAGCGGCCCCCCTGGGTGCACCATTGGACCGATCATCCTCGGAGGTTCCCAAGCCGGACGCCATCAAGGAGCTGCTGCTGTACTTGTACACAAAGAGGACCTGTTTGCCCTAGGTTTTCTCCCTGTCCCTGGAGTACCTGAAGTGCTTCCACGTGAGGAACAACGAGAAGTTGCTGAGTGGCAGCCACAGCATGGAGACCATCCGGGACATCCTGCCAGACACCAGCCTCAGGGGCCTGGCCTTCCTCAAGATCATCACAGCCAAGGCCGTCCTGAAGCTGTAGGTTGGGAACGCTGAGGAGGATGCACCTCCACAGCCCTGGGCCAGCCTGCCCTCTCCTGCCACCTCTGCTGAGGGGTGGGGCCTGGGGGTTGGCTCTGGTGTTCACTGCTCTGTCTCGGGGAATCACACCCACTGTGGCAAGACCTGGCCCGCAGGGTCCTGGCTTCCTACCTGGAGACAGCCGAGGAGGCCGTGCCGCTCAGTGGGAGTCTGGACAAAAACTGTCAGGAGGTGCTGAAGTCATGTGGGAGAATGGCTTCCTGCTGCAGTACCTAGCGGCCATCCTCATGGAGAAGGGCCTGGATGCCCAGGGCTGCTTCTGCACAGGTGCCAGTGTGCCCTGCCCCGCCCTCAGCCTGCCAGCCCCTCTCTGCCTCTTGGGGCCCTCCGCCTCTCCCCAGGAGGTAACGAATGAGGCTTGCCAGTGGGGATGTGCCTCTGCGCCTCCACAGTGCCTGGGGCCAGCCTGCCCTCTCCTGCCACCTCTGCTGGGGGGTGGGGCCTGGGAGTGGCTCTTGTGTTCACTGCTCTGTGGGGAATCACACCCACTTTGTCTTTTTTTTCTTTGAGTCGGCGTCTCACTCTGTCACCCAGGCTGGAGTTCAGCCGCACAATCACAGCTCCCCACAGCTTTGACCTGGGCTCAGGCGATCCTTCCACCTCAGCGTGCTGAGTAGCTGGGACTACATGCGTGTGCCACCACGCCATGCTGATTTTTTAGTTTTTGTAGAGACAGGATCTCGCTTTGTTGCCCAGGCTGATCTCGGACTCCTGGCCTCAAGCCATCTTTCCACCACAGCCTCCCAAAGTGCTGAGATGACAGGCATGAGCCACCATGCCTGGTCTTCATCATCTTATTGCTATACTATCATATTCCTTTGGCGCTCAGGCATAGTGTCCCTCCAAATATTTATGCATGCTTTTGCAAGAGGACACCATTTTTTAAGGTACAAAAATGAGCTCTTGCTATTTGCTGCTGTCCAATAGGACTTTCTGTGATGAGAAATGCCACAGAGCTGTGCTGTCTGATGCCATGGTTGTGGCTACAGGGTGCTCGAAATGTGGCCAGCTTGACTGAGGAGCTGAATTTTCCATTTCTGTTTATGTAAATGGGCAGGGCACGTGTGGCTTGTGGCGGCTGAACAGGACAGCACAGCCCCGTCCACTGTTCCACAGCTCGACTTTTTCTTCATTATGATGCAATTCCAAGTCTGCTCATCTGTGTCATCCTCCTCATCACATCTAGCACTTGTGTGCTAGGCACTGTTTGGGTTATCTGATTTAATCCATACAACAACCCTATAGAGATAGACACTGCTCTTTCCCCTCCTAGAGGAGGAGACTGAGGCATACCACTGGCAAGTACCTTGTCTCGGGCTCACACAGCTAGCAAGTGGCAGAGGCAGGATTAGGACCTTGTTGGCAGGGCCCAAGCATCTCTGCTGTAGGCAGAATCCGAGGGCTTCCCCCCAGCCCGTACTGTTCAAGGCTGCGTGATGTTCCCACCTACGTTCTGTAGTTAGCTCTTTCCTGCCGCCCAGGGGCAGATGGCATCTCTCCCTCATGGGCCCTCGGCGGCCTGTGATGTGGCTGCTGCTGCAGAAGGCCAGAGTGAGAGGCCGAGCCATGGTGAGAGAGCCATCATGTTGAGGTGCACGGAGGAGCCTCCTTTGGGTGTCTGGAAAGAAGTGGCCTGTGGTTGGCCCCCGAGGTCAGGAGACGCCAGGCAGGGCAGAGTTTCTGCAGACATCGTCCAGGCCAGCTCCGCCTGCCCATACCCAGTGCTCACATTTGGCTCATCAGCCTGTGGGGACCAGGCCAGAGGGGGCTCCAAGGCTTGCAGGGCTTGTGGGTGCAAGCATTGCCACCCACCAGCCTGCCAATGGCCATGACACCAAGGAGCTTGGGCCTCCTCACCCCCTGGCACATGGCCCAGGCCAGGTAAACACCCCACTGGCATCTGGTGTTTCACAGTTGGCAAGACACTTCCACAACCTGTCTCTTTTGCAATCTGTAGTAACCCCAGGAAACAGCACCAGGAGCTGAATTTTACAGACGCTGAAATGCAGCCTTGAACAAGCTAGGTGAAGATCAGGGTGAGGCAGTGATGAGCTGGTTCTGAGCCTCGGGGACCTTCTCCCTCCCCTGGGGGAGCAGGGTTTGTGTTCAGGATCTGAGTCGGGCCTTGGCCTTTTGCCCAGGCACACCCCATTCCCACTGCCATGGCCTGCACGGAGGGCCCTGCCCCACAGTCCTGAGGGCACAGGCAACACACACACTGCCCTGCCCCTGTCTGTCAGCTTCCCACCCACCAGAGCCCTGACCCTGGATAGAAATGGGGAGGATGTAATTTCAACCAGGCAAAGATGTAATTTCAGGGGAAATTTCTCAGAAAACTTCAGAGTTTTGACTGGAGGTAAAGGCTTTGTACTCAGCCCAGTACAAAAGTCATAATTCCCAGGTATTTCCAGCTCTTATATAAATCAGTTAGCTCCAGTGTATAAAGTAGTCTTTTCAATGTCACAGGAGAATCTCAGCAGCAAAGCATGCTGGAGCTGGGATGTGCACCCAGAGCTGCCATAGGATCTGGGGCATTGAGGTGCAACATTGCCTGCTGCACCTGGGATGTATCCTTCCATATCTTCATACAAACACATGTATGCTTGCATATATAGATGTACATAGACAAACAAACATATATATACACACACATGTATATACTTGCATATATATATGTATAGTGTGTGTGTGTATATAATATGCTTTTGCTAAGAAATGGAATCATGTTATTTAATATGCCTTAATCTGCTTTTCTCACTGGGAATTCATCATGAACACATACATTTGTTCAAATCAACAGGTAGAACATTGATTCATTGTTTTTAATAGCTGCATAATATTTCATAATTTGGATGCACTATAATGAATCTAACTATTCCCTAACTATTGGGCATTACACTATTTTCTAGGTTTTGTTTTGCCACCAGAGGGGTTTGAAGCATACAAAAAATCTTTTTTCCATGAGACACAATTTCAAAAGTGGGGCTGCTAAGTCAAAGGTATAAGAGGGGATACTCCCCCCCAAAAACCAGAATTATCTTTTGGAAAGTGGACACCTTGTAGTACAGGCTTCCTCCGCTAAGTAAGAGTTCTAGGAACCCATTGGCACCAGGGTTGTTGGGTTGCATTTGGCTTTGGTGAATTTTTGTTTTTCTGGAGATTCTTTCAGCATGTCTGCCCATGTCCTGAAGGGTGATTTTCAAACACACCTGCCCACATTGCACTGAGTATTCAGCAGTTTTTGACTAAAAACGACATGACCTTGTGCCCCACCCTCCCTATTTACCTGATCTTTCCCAGAGTGATGTTTTTTGTTGTTGCTGATTCCCTGGAAGAAAAATGTCCTCAAAGGAGAACACTTTACCCATGTGAAAGAGATGAAACCAAAAAATGGCAGAATCCATCATTAATAAAACAAAAACAACAGGTGCTACTGAGGATGCAGAGAAAAGGAAACACTTCTACGCCATTGGTGGAAATGCAAACTGGTTTATCCTCTATGGAAAACAATGTGGCAATTCCTAAAAGAACTAGAAATTGACCTTCCATACACTCAGCAATCCTCCTACTGGGAATATACCCAGAGGAACTTCAATCACTCTACAAAAAAGATACCTACACATGCATGTTTATTGCAGCACTATTTATAATAGTAAAAAACATGGAACCAACCATGCTGCCCATCAAAACTGGACTGGATTTAAAAAATGTGGTACATATACATGATGGAATATTATGCAGTCATAACAGCAACTTGGGTGAAATTAGAGTCTATACAACTCAGTGATTCACCACAGAACAAAGAACTGAGTACCACATATTCTCACTCATAAGCAGACCCTGACCATTTACTATAATATTATAAGAAAGGGATTGGCAGTAGCCAGAAACTGCCAGGGGAGCAGAGGTGCACATAACATTAATAAGGGTACTGGATCTCAAACCAGTCAAAGTGGGGACAAGAGAGGCCCAAACTCTACCTGAACAATGACCACTTGTATACCTGATCCTGAATGGTACCCCAAATCTTTAAAATAAAATAATTTTTTTAAAAAAATGACAGAATCACTAAAGACATCAAAATTGATGAGTTCAAAACTGTTGAGTTCAAAACTGTTGAGCAGTGGGAAAAGAGTCTTGATAGGTATATTGCATCAAACGGAGAGTACTTTGAAGATGACTAAAGTATAAGCACATAATAAATACACAAAATTTTATAAATAAATTCTGGGTTTGGGGGAGTCTCATCTTGTGTACGTGCCTTTAAAATTTGCACAGAGGGCCAACTTTCTTTTCCAAATAGTTAGAGGAGTTCACCTGCCTACCAGCTGTTAGTGAAAATTCCTTCTTCCCTACATCTTCTGCAACATGGTGTCACTCTTTAAACTCTTGCTGTTACAGTAGATGAGAATGGTAGCACCTTGTTGCTTTGGTTTCATTTATCTAACTACTATAGAGTTTGAGCATATATCCTGATTTATTAGCAATTTGGACTTCTTTCTTGAATTGTCTTTTTATATATTTGGCTCATTGTTATATTGAGGTTCATTTTCTAATAAGTTCATAAATGATCTTATAAATTCAGGCCATGAAGCCCTTCTCTTTCTTGTCTTGTGAATATTTATTCCAGTCTATCATTTAAATTTATTTAAAAAAAAACAAGGTCTCAAGTTTTGTTTAGTCAAAAATATGCATTTTTCATTGATGACTTCGGAGGTTCCTCCTAGCTCTAAGTTTATAAAAATATTCTAGTTAAATATATTCCTATATTTTCATATTTAAAATATCTGGTGGTGGCCACTTGTCTACCTAATCCTGAATTGTACCTCATATCTTTAAAATAAAAAAATTAAAATAAAATAAAATATCTGGGTGTATCTTTTTTAGGAAAGGTATGAAATCCATTTTCTACTAGATTTATTTTATATCAGAAGGATGATAAATTAATCTAGCATTAATATTTTCGGCTGAAACAAAATGCAACCTTTTTAATTATTAAAGTCTCAGGTATTCAAATTGATTTCTGGTCTTTCTCATATTTTACAATTGTACATTTGCCTCTTCCTGTACTAATTGGTACATTGGTACATTTACCTCTTCTTGTACCAGTGGAAACAATAATAAAAATAAGTATGTTTATTGGCTTGATTTAGTAATAACCTCTAGTATTATGTAGCATAAGAATGCAATCACTTTTTTAAATTTACAGAATTTTTGACTGCTTTTAAATTTTTTATATGAACTTAAAACTACTTGAGTGTTCCAAAAATTGTAATAGTGATTGGAATTTTGTTAAATATATGTATTAATTTAGAATTAATTCACATTTTTATGATTTTGCTTTTTTTTTTTTTTTTTGCTGAGGATTGTTCTGGCTATTCTTGGATGTTGTGTTTCCATATGAATTCCTGTGTTGTTTTTTCTAGGTCTGAGAAGAATGTTGTTGGTAATTTAATGGGTATTGCATTGAATTTGTAGATTGCCTTAGGTAAGATGGACATCTTCACAATGTTGATTCTTCCGATCCATGAGCATGGGATATTTTTCCACTTGTTCATGTTGGCTTTGATTTCTTTGAGCAGTGTTTTGTAATTTTCATTGTAAAGGTCTTTCACGTCTCTGGTTAGGAAGATGTCAAGGTGTTTCATTTTTTTTGTGGCTATTGTGAATGGAACTGTGTTTTTTATTTGGGTTTCTGTTTGTTTATTATTGGTGTAGAGAAATGCGATTGTCTTTTGTACATTTATTTTGTATCCTGAGACTTTGCCAAAGGCTTTTATCAATGTAAGGAGACCTTTGACAGATTCTCTTGGGTTTTCAAGGTACACCATCATATCATCTGCATAGAGAGATAACTTGACTTCCTCTTTTCCTATTTGAATACCTCTGATTGCCTCCTCTTCTCTGATTGCTTTAGCCAGGACTTCCAATACTATGTTGAACAGGAGGGGAGAGAGTGGGCATCCTTGTCTAGTTCCAGTTTTCAGGGGAATTGGTTCCAATTTTTGTCCATTTAGGAGTATGCTGGCTGTGGGTTTCTCGTAGATGGCTTTTACTATTTTGAGGTATGTTCCCCGTATGCCTAAATGTTCAAGGGTTTTTATCAAGAAGGGGTGCTGGATTTTATCAAAAGCT
>NW_007129855.1:0-742 GCF_000164805.1 Carlito syrichta | reverse complement strand
AATCGCCACAATGCTTTCCACAGAGGTGCACTAAGTTTCACTCCCACCAACAGTGTAGAAGTGTCCCTTTCACCACACCCTCTCCAGCAGCTGTATTTTTTGAGTTGTGATAATTGCCATTCTGACTGGAGTTAGGTGGTATCTCAGTGTGGTTTTGATTTGCATCTCCCTGATGATTAGTGAGGTTGAGCATTTCTTCATGTGTTTGTTGGCTGCTCGAATGTCTTCTTTTGTGAAGTGTCTGTTCATATCTTTTGCCCATTTTATAATGGGGTTGTTTGTTTTCTTCTTTTCAGTACGTTTCAGTTCCTTGTAGATCCAGGATGTTAAGCCTTTATCAGACCTAGAGTTGGCAAATACTTTTTCCCAGTCTGTAAGCTGACTCCCTGCTCTCTTTATGGTTTCTTTGGCTTTGCAGAAGCTTGTCAGTTTAATAAGGTCCCATTTGTCTATCTTCTCTCTTAAGTCCTGTGGGTTTCGGGTTTTGTACAGGAATTGGATGCCAGTTCCGATTTCCATGAGAGTATTTCCTTCCTTTTCTAAGGTTCTTATGGTTTGAGGTTTTACATTTAGGTCTCTGATCCATTTGGAGTTAACCTTTGTGCATGGGGATAGATAGGGGTCCTGTTTCAATCTTCTGCATGTGGTCAGCCAATTTTCCCAGCACCATTTATAGGTTCTCCTCTCCCCATTGGCAGGTGGTGGCGGCTTTGTCGAAGATGAGTTGGTTGAGAAATTGAGG
>NW_007129854.1:0-3255 GCF_000164805.1 Carlito syrichta | reverse complement strand
CAGAGGTTGCACTAGTTACACTCCCACCAACAGTGTAGAAGTGTTCCCTTTCACCACACCCTCTCCAGCAGCTGTTATTTTTTGAGTTGTTGATAATTGCCATTCTGACTGGAGTTAGGTGGTATCTCAGTGTGGTTTTGATTTGCATCTCCCTGATGATTAGTGAGGTTGAGCATTTCTTCATGTGTTTGTTGGCTGCTCGAATGTCTTCTTTTGTGAAGTGTCTGTTCATGTCTTTTGCCCATTTTATAATGGGGTTGTTTGTTTTCTTCTTTTCAGTACGCTTCAGTTCCTTGTAGATCCAGGATGTTAAGCCTTTGTCAGACCTAGAGTTGGCAAATACTTTTTCCCAGTCTGTAGGCTGTCTCCCTGCTCTCTTGATGGTTTCTTTGGCTTTGCAGAAGCTTGTCAGTTTAATAAGGTCCCATTGGTCTATCTTCTCTCTTAAGTCCTGTGGGTTTCGGGTTTTGTACAGGAATTGGATGCCAGTTCCGATTTCCATGAGAGTATTTCCTTCCTTTTCTAAGGTTCTTATGGTTTGAGGTTTTACATTTAGGTCTCTGATCCATTTGGAGTTAACCTTTGTGCATGGGGATAGATAGGGGTCCTGTTTCAATCTTCTGCATGTGGTCAGCCAATTTTCCCAGCACCATTTACTGAATAGGTTCTCCTCTCCCCATTGGTAGGTGGTGGGGGCTTTGTCGAAGATGAGTTGGTTGAGAAATTGAGGTTTTGCTTCTGGAATCTCAATTCTGTTCCATTGATCTATATGCCTGTTCCTGTACCAATACCAAGCTGTTTTGATGATTGTAGCTTTACAGTAAAGTTTGAAATCTGGTATTGTGATACCACCTGCTTTGTTTTTTTTTTTTTTTTGCTGAGGATTGTTCTGGCTATTCTTGGTCGTTTGTGTTTCCATATGAATTCCTGTGTTGTTTTTTCTAGGTCTGAGAAGAATGTTGTTGGTAATTTAATGGGTATTGCATTGAATTTGTAGATTGCCTTAGGTAAGGTGGACATCTTCACAATGTTGATTCTTCCGATCCATGAGCATGGGATATTTTTCCACTTGTTTATATCAGCTTTGATTTCTTTGTGCAGTGTTTTGTAATTTTCATTGTAAAGGTCTTTCACGTCTCTGGCTAGGAAGATGCCAAGGTATTTCATTTTATTTGTGGCTATTGTGAGTGGAACTGTGTTTTTTATTTGGGTTTCTGTTTGTTTATTATTGGTGTAGAGAAATGTGATTGTCTTTTGTACATTTATTTTGTATCCTCAGACTTTGCCAAAGGCTTTTATCAATGTAAGGAGGCCTTTGATAGATTCTTTTGGGTGTTCAAGGTACACCATCATATCATCTGCATAGAGAGATAACTTGACTTCCTCTTTTCCTATTTGGATACCTCTGATTTCCTCCTCTTCTCTGATTGCTTTAGCCAGGACTTCCAATACTATGTTGAACAGGAAGGCAGAGAGTGGGCATCCTTGTCTAGTTCCAGTTTTCAGGGGAATTGGTCCCAATTTTTGTCCATTTAGGAGTATGCTGGCTGTGGGTTTCTCATAGATGGCTTTTACTATTTTGAGGTATGTTCCCCATATGCCTAGATGTTCAAGGGTTTTTATCAAGAAGGGGTGCTGGATTTTATCAAAAGCTTTTTCTGCATCTAGTGATATGATCATGTGGTTTTTGTTTTGACATCTGTTGATGTATTTAATTACATTTATGGTTTTATGAATGTTGAACCAGCCTTGCATGCCAGGAATGAAGCCTACTTGGTCATGGTGGATGATTTTTGAGATGTATTCCTGAATCCGGTTTGCTAGGATCTTGTTGAGAATTTTAGCATCTATGTTCATCAGAGATATTGGACTGTAGTTCTCTTTCTTTGTTGGATCTTTAACTGGCTTGGGTATCAATGTGATGTTGGCTTCATAAAATGATTTGGGGAGAGTTCCATCTTTTTCAATCACCTGGAATACCTTCAGTAGGATTGGTATCAGCTCCTCCTTGAATGTCTTGTAGAATTCTGCTGGAAAGTCATCTGGACCAGAGTTTTTTTTGTAAAAAGTTTTCTTATTACGTAGTCAATTTCCTTGATTGTTATTGGTCTATTTAGGGTCTCAATTTCTTCTTGTTCCAACCTAGGTAGGTTGTGTGATGTCAGAAAGTCCTCCATTTCCTTCTGGTTTTCAAGTTGTTTCCATAAAAGTGTACGTAGTAGTCTCTAATGATCTTTTGTATTTTTTCAGGGTCAGATGTGACTGCATATTTTTTGTTTCTGATTATGCTTATTTGGTTTTTTTCTCGTTTTTTCTGGTCAGTTTAGCTAGGGGACCATCAATCTTGTTTACCCTTTCGAAGAACCAGTTTTTTATTTCATTGATTTTTTTGTATTATCTTTTTGTCTTCTATGTCCTGGATTTGGGCTTTTATTTTGGTGATCCGGATCTCTGCTGAAATTAGGGTTTTTGTGGTCTTGCTTTTCCAGATTCTTTAGGTGGCTTCTTAGGTTGTCAATTTCTGTTCCTTCCATTTTCCTCATATGTTTTTGTAGGGATATAAATTCCCCTCTTATTACACCTTTTAAGGCATCCCAGAGATTTTGGTAAGATGTTTCTTTATTTTCATTTGTTTCCAGGTATTTTTGATCTCTATTTTGATGTCATCATTGACCAAGGAGTTATTTAGCATCATGCTGTTTAGTGTCCATGTCTTTGTGGGTTTTGGGGGGACTTTGTTGGTGTCAATGTTTATTTTTATTCCACTGTGGTCCGAGAAGGTGCATGGTAGAATTTCAGTCCTTTTAAATTTGCTTATACTTGATTTGTGTCCAATTATGTGATCAATCTTAGAATATGTTCCATGTGGTGATGAGTAGAATGTGTATTCTGTGGTCTTTGGATGGAGTGTTCTATAGGTATCAATTAAGTCCATTTGGTCCAGAATCTCATTGAGGTTCCTGATCTCCTTGCTGATTTTTTGTCCTGATGATCTGTCTAGGTTGTGAGTGGTGTATTAAAGTCCCCAGTTATTATGGTGTTAGAGTCAATGTCTTTCTTTAGTTTTCCTAGAAGTTGCTTTATGAATGTTGGTGCGCCTATGTTGGGTGCATATATGTTTAGGATAGATATTTCTTGTTGATGGATTGAACCTTTTATCATTATGTAGTGGCATTCTGTATCTTTTTTGATTTTAATAGCTTGAAGGGTATTTTGTCTGAAATTAAGATCGCTACTCCTCCTTCTTTTGTATTC
>NW_007129853.1:105452-195589 GCF_000164805.1 Carlito syrichta | reverse complement strand
CCTTGTATGGAAACAAACTTGAAAACCAGAAGGAAATGGAAGACTTTCTGACCATCACACAACCTACCTAGGTTGGAACAAGAAGAAATTGAGACCCTAAATAAACCAATAACAATCAAGGAAATCGACCACGTAATAAGAAAACTTCCTACAAAAAAAAGCCCTGGTCCAGATGGCTTTCCAGCAGAATTCTACAAGACATTTAAGGAGGAGCTGATACCAATCCTACTGAAGGTATTCCAGGCGATTGAAAAAGATGGAACTCTCCCCAAATCATTTTACGAAGCCAACATCACATTGATACCCAAGCCAGGTAAAGATCCAACAAAGAAAGAGAACTACAGGCCAATATCTTTGATGAACACAGATGCTAAAATTCTCAACAAAATCCTAGCAAACCGGATTCAGCAATACATCTCAAAAATCATCCACCATGACCAAGTAGGCTTCATTCCTGGCATGCAAGGCTGGTTTAACATTCGTAAAACCATAAATGTAATTAAATACATCAACAGATGTCAAAACAAAAACCACATGATCATATCATTAGATGCAGAAAAAGCTTTTGATAAAATCCAGCACCCCTTCTTGATAAAAACCCTTGAACATCTAGGCATACGGGGAACATACCTCAAAATAATAAAAGCCATCTATGAGAAACCCACAGCCAGCATACTCCTAAATGGACAAAAATTGGAACCAATTCCCCTGAAAACTGGAACTAGACAAGGATGCCCACTCTCTCCCCTCCTGTTCAACATAGGTATTGGAAGTCCTGGCTAGAGCAATCAGAGAGAGAAGCAATCAGGGTATCCAAATAGGAAAAGAGGAAGTCAAGTTATCTTCTTCTATGCAGATGACATGATTCTGTACCTTGAAACCCAAGAGAATCTGTCAAAAACCTCCTTACACTGATAAAGGTCTTTGGCAAAGTCTCAGGATACAAAATAAATGTACAAAAGACAATCGCATTTCTTTACACCAATAATAAACAAACAGAAACCCAAATAAAAACCACAATTCCATTCACAATAGCCACAAAAAAATGAAATACCTTGGCATCTTCTTAACCAGAGACCTGAAAGACCTTTACAATGAAAACTACAAAACACTGCTCAAAGAAATCAAAGTTGACACAAGCAAGTGGGAAAATATCCCATGCTCATGGATTGGAAGAATCAACATTGTGAAGATGTCCATCTTACCTAAGGCAATCTACAAATTCAATGCAATACCCATCAAATTACCAGCAACATTCTTCTCAGACCTAGAAAAGACAACACAGGAATTCATATGGAAACACAAACGTCCAAGAATAGCCAGAACAATCCTCAGCAAAAAAAAAAAAAAAAAAAGCAGGTGGTATCACATTACCAGACTTCAAACTTTACTATAAAGCTACAATCATCAAAACAGCTTGGTATTGTATAGGAACAGGCATATAGATCAATGGAATAGAATTGAGATTCCAGAAACAAAACCTCAATTTCTCAACCAACTCGTCTTTGACAAAGCCTCCACCACCTACCACTGGGGAGAGGAGAACCTATTCAGTAAATGGTGCTGGGAAAACTGGCTGACCACATGCAGAAGATTGAAACAGGACCCATCTCTATCCCCATGCACAAAGGTTAACTCCAAATGGATCAGAGACCTAAATGTAAAACCTCAAACCATAAGAACTTTAGAAAATGAAGGATATACCCTCATGGAAATTGGAACTGGCATCCAATTTCTGAACAAAACCGGAAACCCACAGGTCATAAGAGAGAGGATAGACAAGTGGGATCTCATTAAACTGACAAGCTTCTGCAAAGCCAAGGAAACCATCAGGAGAGCAGGAAGACAGCCTACAGACTGGGAAAAAGTATTTGCCAACACCAGGTCTGACAAAGGCTTAACATCCTGGATCTACAAGGAACTCAAATGTGCTGAAAAGAAAAAAACAAACAACCCCATTATAAAATGGGCAAAAGATATGAACAGACACTTCACAAAGGAAGATATCCGAGCAGCCAACAGACACATGAAGAAATGTTCAACCTCACTAATCATCAGGGAGATGCAAATCAAAACCACACTTAGATACCACATAACTCCAGTCAGAATGGCAATTATCAGCAACTCAAAAAATAACAGCTGCTAGAGAGGGAGTGACGAAAAGGGAACACTTCTACACTGTTGGTGGGAGTGTAAACTAGTGCAACCTCTGTGGAAAGCAGTGTGGCGATTCCTAAAAGCTCTAAATATCAACCTCCCATATGACCCCGCAATCCCCCTACTGGGAATATACCCTTAAGAACTCAAATCACTCTATAAAAAAGATACCTGCACATGTATGTTTATCGCAGCATTGTTCACAATAGCAAGAACCTGGAAGCAACCATGCTGCCCATCACAAGAGGACTGAATTAAAAAATGTGGTACATATACACGATGGAATACTATGCAGCCATAAAAAAGAACAAAATCATGAATTTCACAGCAACCTGGATGGAACTAGAGTCTATAATACTTAGTGACCTCTCACAGAAACAAAGATCCGAGTATCACATGTTCTCACTCATATAATGGACCTTGAACATCCAATGTAATACTATAAGAAAATGACTGATGGTACTGGGAAACTATGGGGGAGGGAGGGAGATGGGATTAACAGTAGCAAATATCTGTCTGGGGACGGGGAAACACCTCTTATCAACAGGGTGCCTGAATGAAACGCAATTGTATACCTAATCCTTAATGGTACCCCACAACATCATAATAAAATATATTGATTAAAATTAAATAAATAAATAAAGCAGATTTAATTCAGCTTTAGCTCTTTACTCACTAATCATTATTATGTCATGAAGACGAGTCTACTCCAATGATCATTAGGATGTACGACATGAATTGTAGGATGTATCCAATATCTTAAATAAAATTATATTCTTACTTTTAATGGGACTCATCTAGCACTGTTCTACTTTTGAAAAAAGAAAAATAGACTAGCTAGTTGATACTAGTTTTACACGATTTTTGGAAAAGAGGAAGCAAATGGTTTTAAAATTATAATAACTAATTACCATACACAATCATACTTTGCTTAATGACCGGGATACATTCTGAGAAATGTGTCATTAGATAATTTTCTCATTGTGCAGACAGCACAAAACATACTTACACAAAATAGATGGTGGAGCTTAGGCTATATGATATAGTCTCTAGTTCTGAGCCTACAAACCTGTACTGTACATAACACTGTAGTCATCTGCAACACATTTGAATCTAAACATAACTAAACCTTAAAAAGTATAGTAAAAATATGGTAATATAATCTGTTACATATGTGGTCCATTGATGACTGAAAAATCCTTATCTGGCATATAATTGACATTTTTTCCAGGAGAAAATGAGTTATTTTCTAGAAATGTGCTATTATGTTTTCCTTATTCTAATCCTTCAATTATTTTAAAATGTCTTTAACAAGTGACCAGATGAATAAGATACATCCATATGCTGTTTAAATATTTGATCTCTCATGGCAAAAGAAGATAGAATACCATATACACTTAAATTTCTATAATTAATAAATGTACATGTATAATATGTGTGTATGTGTGTTTGTATATGGGTGTGTATATATAGATAAATGAAATGGTATATAATTTACCATTTCCTATTAGAATGGGATCTATAATCTTGGCCTTTGCCTCACATACATATATATCTTAGTAGTGAATAGCACATATTAAACAATGTCACCAAAATTAATTCTCTCATAACAAATGTAGTCACTGACTGATACAAAAATTAAAAACACAAGAAATATAAGAAAATCTGGTATGTATCAAGATACTTTGACTTGAACTCTTATTAAAATCTAGTGAATGTTATTTTGTAATATAAAATGTAACAACAGATAAAAAAATTAAAATCAAGAGCACAAGGATAATTTAAAGTATGCACCTAATGCAGTTATAGAAACATTATTTTAATACCAGAATGGCATTGTGTGATTACTCTTTTATTTCTGTTGACAAAACTCCTGCTAGCATTTCTGTGACAGAGAAAACCAGAGGATACAATTTCCAGCTGATATTCCTAATAACTTTATATTATATTTTTTATGTAGAAGTATTATGGAAATATAGAGCTGGTTCATTAAGAATTTATTCGTAAGTTTGAGACATAAATCCATTTTCTAAGAAAATTAAAATAATGGCACAAAAGAAAATTATTTTAAGCATATAGTAATTGCTGAACTTTGCAGTTTTTATTTTTCAATTTTTACAGTTATATATGTTAGAGGTGGTGGGTGAGAGTGAGAAAAAAGATCTGTACAGTTAAGCCAGACTTGCTCATAAAGGAAGCTTAGAGAAAAATCAATAAGACTATGAGTGAGGGGCCACCGAGTCAGACAGGGGTAAGAGGGCTACACCCTTAGGTGTGACCCCTTGTGTTTGTGCATTTGTCCATCAACACTACAGACAACAGAATGAATAACAAGTCCACAGAACCTCCACAAACACGAACAGCGTCACAAACCTCCACCACCTCCTGATCTGTGAGGAGCTCCCAAACATATGTTCATTGGCACCATCTGTTCTCTCAGTTGCAGAAAGATGGCTTGGAATTGATCTTCCTATTGAAGCTTCATCTTTTACTAAAACAAGGTGTGCCCAAGGAAACAAGAAATTTTCCGACCTTTCCCTTCTTCTTTCTAGAACATTTTTTTAAGTTAAATTAAAAATGGCAAGAGATAGGCATGCCAACATATGTTACTGTATGTCTAATAGTAAAATATTATTTCTTTTTGTTCTACTCTGAAATGGGATCATTTTTTTCTGTATTTTTTTATTTTGGTACTACTTTTCAAGGATTGAAATGCTCATAGGAAAAGAATTTCAAAGTTCAGAACAAAAATAATTTCTAGTAATCCAATATATTATATTTTGATGTTCACACAACTTTTTCATCGACTTTATAAAATACTTGGTAGGGAAAAAGCAGACAATAAAGTTTTTTGTTTTATTTTCATATGCATAGGAGAAAATGATAGAACTTTTTCAGATCTTTTTATGTGTTTAATATTCTGACTCCACAGCTCCTGCCTTGTATAGAAAATGCAGCTGAACTCAGTCCCTGTTGGACAAGGGGTGGAACAGATGGCTTGTGCTCCTGCATTGCCTACACATTAGGGAAGCACGATGGCTTAGATGGAGTACTATTTTTTTTTGGACTCACAGTGCTAAAGTGAGAATAAATAGTCAATCAGGGAGATGGAAGCCACCAAGCCTCTAGCCACAGAGATTTTACTGCTGAGCTTGCTGTTGCTCCCATAGGTACTGAACAAACCTGAGTGCAGCAGCCTCCAAAGATCGGTAATTAATCAGAAGAAGGCCTCTCCACTTCCCACTCCATTCTCTACCCTAGAGCCTAGATGACACATGTTTATGCTCTCCCATGTTACTGAGCACACCATTTTCTAAATGTTGTGATCAGCTGTTACCATTTTCTAAATGTTGTGATCAGCTGTCTGCATTTTTGAGAGAAAGAGAACTTGATCTGAAATCACAATTCGTCAACGACCTTCTTCCATAACTCTGTATATCCAGTGCATATTTAATCTATATTGGAAATATAGCAACATTTTAATAGAAATTCATGTTGGGGACTGAAAAAATAGCCATATAGTTTTAGAAGCTGGAAAATAGAAATACATCTTTGTAACAATGAACAGAATAGATACCATGATAGATTGCCTTCTTTTTAGCATCATGTACTTTAGCAATATATTTTTTTTTAAATAAAGTAAATACCAATGTACCAATAAGTGACATTATGCATTTCATTTTGCCTCCATGGCAATAAAGACCAACTTAGCTAATTGTGTGTTTAATTAAGTCTTTCCAGTGTGCACAAGAGAAACAAAGAAGTACTATTCTGGTAAAGAACATTCAGTCCAGAATGTATGGATAAGTGTTTAGAGAGCTGTGATATGATTGGTGACTTTCCTTTTGTATAATTGTTTACACTTTCCAGTACAAGCAATAGTTTCTATAACATCATTCACTTCATGACTCAGGTCACCTCAAATCCTACTCCAACTCCACCGTCATATCATCCCACCAACTCTCCAGAGAGAAAAATACAAGCCAACAAACAAAAACTTACTTTTCCAACATATTGAGGATCTGGTCCCATATGTTCTTCTAAAACAAAGAACTGATTCCATACCCATCCCCTTTTGGGACGATGGTGGACTTCGGTTTCACCTTCAATGTGTTTGGTTTGGTTTCTGGTCACCTTGATGGAGTTGCGGTGAGCAGTTCCATAACACCTCTGTACAAAACAGAGACACACTAGGACTGGACAGATGCAAGATGTGCTCGTAATTTTCATTGTAAGATAACTTTCCAGTTCACAGCTTTCCTTCTTTTCCTTGTTATCTACAAATGCTTAGTGAGCATTCAAGAGAGAAACCAGAGCATCTTTTGGAAGGACAGTCCAAAGTAAATTGTTTAGCATGTCCATGATTTAACTGCCCATCAGGGAAGGTTTAAACCATATTTACATCCTGAACCACTTGGAAAATAAAAGCTGTGGTCTGATTCCAAGTCTTCACGGTAGGTGAACACAGGCAACCATTTTCAACCTAACGGAAAGAGAGAAAATTATATACGTTACAAAACATAGTAATTTTAACTATTTGCTCTGAATACAAATTATACTATTTTGCAATGTGATGCTAATAGGCAAAGGATACGTACAATTTTTTGAAAATACAAACGTACATAAACATATGCTGCATGCATTTTTTACATGAATCTTCCTATCTGTACTGTTCTTTTTCAATTACATAAGTGTGTAAAATTATTGTGAAATGTAATATAAATTTGCAATATATACTACACATCAGTTACCTACTATATGTGGTTCATTGAACTTATTATTATTTCAAAGGGTTGAAAATTGTCACAAACCATAAGTAATGTAGGAGAAAATAAAAGAAGAAAGAAATTTTTAAAAAGGGATGAAAAAACGAGTTCAACTGAAAATTACTCCAGGTTTGGAGAACAGATTGGCAGAGTTGAATGTGAGTGAGAAGACCAATTGGCAGAAATATAGCTTATGAGAATTTTAATAGGTCCTGCATAACTGTCTGAAGTATGGGCTTCACATACAAACAGGCAGATTTCCAAACTTGGAATGATATTACTAGGATTGATTTCTAGTATACATTAATGTTAGCAGCTATACAACGAAAGAATTAAAGGAAGAATAGTGGAGAAAAGAACAAAGAGAAATATGCTTTAATTTTTTTTTAGAAAAGAAACAATTGAGGACATGGACAAGGTTTTTAGTATAATTGGAAAATAAAGTAATACTCAAAAAACACTTTTGAAGGACAAAAGACAAAAAGGATTTTGGAGAGACAAGAATGACTCAAATTATTTGCATAATTAAACAAAATTTTTAGCAAGTTTTGCTGTAATTTGTATATGTATTTGAATATGTCTTAAGAAAAATTACACTGGTTCAAAAATAGGCTATTCTATCTAGTAAAAAAATTAGACAAATCACTTTCTCATTGCATATGTGAATTCATCTCTGAAATCTGCACAAACTAAAATATAAATCTGAATAAATAACAAGGCAGTTGACATGATAATATAATTGATTTTAAAAACAACATAAATAATCAGTCATAGTATGATTCTCTGAAACAATTGAGAAAAGATGCTAATACAGAGTTGAGGAGGAAAAAATAAATTACATAGGACCCAAAAAGCCATTTTCTCCATCAGTATCTCTCTCCATAAATTAGGGTTAATAATAATGGTTATTTCACCTATTGTGCATGAACTCTGTAAGATTAGAACTGGAATTTTATTTTCCTCAGCTGGCAAATATGAAATTCCAGTTTTTAAAATATTTACTGAAAGCAAAGAAGCTTTTTCTCTAATTTAGATTCAAATGACTCAAAACTCTTGCTACATTTAAAAGACAACAATACCATTCAAGCTTTAACATGGAAAGAGAGTTCCAGAAAGAGAGTCAGAAAACACAGATTTTATACTTGTTTTGTTTTCTATTTTGACAATTTACTTACCACATAAATTTATGTGAATCATTTAATTTCTTTCACTCTCAATGTTCTCATATACTAAAATGTTTGTGCCTGGAATAATTGCTTTTCAGATTACATCCAACCTGCTTAATACATTATGTGGATGACTTTATATTAAACTTTTTATTTGCCAATAGATTTTTGATTTTCAAATTTTGAATTTCAAAGACAAGAAACTTGATCTAGTTTTCTTTAGAAGCCAAGTTGCTGAATATGTAGAAGGTGTTGTTGTCTTAATACTTTCACACCATTTAGTGTGATTTCCAATTGAAATTAACATATTTGCCCTTTATGCTAAGTTCTTTAACAAAGCATAATTTATGAATAGAAAGTGAAGAAAGTGGCTTTTGTAATGCATTACAGATATTTCGAAAGATTGCTTTGTTTGCAATGTTGTTCTTATGTTTCATTCCAAAAATAGAATCATATTTATACATATAAATACATTTAATCTATGTATGCATTTTATGTTTATGAATCTATATTATGAAAACTATTTTTAAAATGATAAATATGGCTCTGTGAAATTAAAAAGCAAATGTAAACATCACTCTTTTTCTTATGAAGATACTTTAATTTACTATCTAGTGAGAGAACAGAACTCTAAATATAAAAATTTTTTGCCTTATTTCAAGAAATTCATCACTTTACTGGTTAGAAAAAACTGAAATGCAAATAATAATGAAATAGACTACCAATTGAGACTAACACAATAGAAACATGGGGTAGACATTTGCCATTTTGTGACTAAGCAGCATTCAAAGACCCTTTTGCTTTTATGAAATGTTCCAGTACTTAAATTCTGATGAACAAAGCACTTTCACCACTAAACACTTAGGGAACAAATACTTTTCTTTCTACATCTTTTTTTTCTAGAACTTTAATTAATGTCATAAACATGTACATTATATGCTCCAGCACCCTGGAGCAAATGATGACTTGATATAGGGACAGTTGAGAAATTTTCCACAGAAGTGGTAATGATTTCAAAGTCCAGGTATAGTAGTGGTGAATCCAGCAGCCATTACACACAGAGTCCAGTGGTAAGTGCATGAATTTAGAAAAGGATTCTGCTACATTGTTCCAGTGGTAAGTACTTGACATTGTTCCTGCATGACTAATCTGCATCTGCTTCTTCTCTCCAAACCTGATTCTTCAACACCCTCATCAATTTGATGGCTACCCAATATAATCATCTCAATAAATTTATATGCTACTTTCCATGATCAAAGTTGATTTCTGGTGGTTGAAACAAGGAAATTTCTCTAACACGCATGTTTGTTGCAGCTCTATTCACAATAGCAAAAACATGGAACCAATCATGCTGCCCATCGAAGTTGGACTGGATTTTTTACAATGTGGTATATATACACAACGGAGTATCGTGCAGCCATAAAGAAGGACAAGCTTATGGACTTTGCAGCAACTTGGATGAATTTTGAGTCTATCATACTCAGTGATCTATCACAGAAACAAAGAACAGAGTACCATATGTTCTCACCCATAAGCAGATCTTGAACAGAAAGGGATTGGCAGTAGTAGGAAACTGCCAGGGGAGACAGGGTGGGATTGGCAGTTGAGCGAACTGCTAGGGGAGAGAGGGGCACACCTTATCAACAAGGGTACCTGCATAAAGAACATTTGTATACCCAACCATGAATTGTTCACCACATCTTTAAAATATAAAAAAAGTAAAACTCCAAAAAGGTAGTTTCTAAATAATACATTTCGTGAAATAATGTGTACTATAGACCTCTCCCCTTGCTTAATACTTAATCTTAGTGATTCAGCATTGCTTCCCTGGACTCAACCCTTGGTTTTGTAATTATTCCCTTTCAGTAGTAGAGTTAATAACACTATACTGTGAGATAGGAGACATGACCTTAAATCTTCATTTTGAAGAAAACGATCAGACTTTCACTGATAAGTGACTCTCTAATTCCACATTTCTATTTATGAGTCAAGGGTTTTCACAGAATTATCTTTAAGCATATTCACCTACCTAATTCTTTGAATTTATGATTTAAAAACTATTTCTCATTTATAAATTGCTTTTCTTACTTATGCTGAGTTACTCATATCTTCACAGATTAAATCATCAGACATTTATACCACTTCAGAGACATGACTCTTATACAAACATTTCTTTAGTGAGCTCTGAGGAAGCACCATTCTTAGGAAAGGATTCTTACATGGATTTTAATGCTATTGCTTATCACTATTGACTCCAAAGAGGCCTGTAGAATGATTTTGGTTGCTTTTTTAAAAGTATGCCTTTGGGGGTTTTTTGTTTTAAAAATTGTCTGTGTAAAAAATATTCTGTTGACTTTTTTTATGAATGGATCTTTCCATTCTCTTTATGTGTGGGCTGACATAAAATATTTCACAAGAGAATATTTCACAAAGTATTTCAATTATTTTAAAAAATGATAAATATGACTATGAAATGAAAGAGCAAATGCAAACATCCCTACTGTGTTTAGGAAGACATTTTAATTTATCCAATCATGAGAGAACAGAACTCCAAATATGAAAAATTTTTGCTCTATTTCAATAAATTCATCTCTATACTGGTTAGAAAGAATTGAAATGCAAATAATAATAAGACAGACCACTAATTGAGACTAAAACAATAGAAATATGTGGTAGACATTTGTTGTTTTGTGACTAAACAGCATTCAAAGACCCTTTTGATTTCATGGAATGTTTCAATATGTGAATTGTGATGAACAAAGTGCTTTCACCACTAAACACTTAGGGACCAAATGTTTTCCTTTCAACATCTTTTTTTCTAGAACTTTAGTCCATATCAAAAATAGGCAAATTATATTTTATAATTATGTAATCGAATACATAATCAAAGTATTTAAAAAAAACCAGAATTATAATTTTCATTAACTTTTAAAATGCAACATTATTTATTATTAGTGGAAACATTTTGCATAGAACAAATGTAGCTTCAATTATTAAAAAAGTCAAAGAAGATAAACTATTATGGAAAGGCATTATTTTTTGGAATTATTTTCATTATGAGATATATAGTGGCACTTGGGTGGAGGACTTGCTACTGGAAACAGGAGTGTCCTACATAGAAAGTGACTTCCCAACTGTCAAATCATAAATCCGCCAAATAATAAGGCTGCTCTTCATATGAAGATGACTAATTTTGAAAATAATAGAATTGATCTTTTTCCACATGCATTATGTAAACTGATCATGCTTTCAGGCAGATGTAAACAGAGGAAATTTTTTATTATTGAATTCTGAGTTACTTATACAAGAAGGAATCCCCAAAAACCAGGAATAATTTTTTGGAGGGTAGGTCCCTTGTGGTACATGTTTCCCTGGTAGGTTAAGTGTTCCAGGAGACCATCTGCATTAGTGTACCAGCTAGTGTTGTGAGAAATTGCGTTCAGTTTTAGTGGTTTTTTTTAATTCTTTCAGTGCATTTGCTCATTTCATTATGGGTGATTTACAAGCATACCTGCTTATATTGCATTGAGTTTTCAACAGTTTTTGACAAAAAATGGCATGACATGACCCCTGTGCCCCATTTTTCCTATTCACCCAATCTCACCCAGAGCAATTTTTTTATTTCTCCAATTGAAAAAAGTCCTACAAGGAAAATGTATTGCTGATGTGGAAGAGGTACAGTAAACAAAACAAACAACAAAACCAGCAGCTGTGAGAAAAAGCATCAAAACTGATGGGTTCAACAACTATTCTGAGTAATGGAAAAAGCATTTGATGGGTGTATTGCGTAAAACAGAGAGTATTTTAAAGGTGACTGAAGTTCAAATATGTAAGAATAAATACACAATGTGTATAAATAAATTCTGGTTCTGTAGGGTCCCCCCTAATTTATAACATCAACTCCTGTTATGAAAAGCAGTGACAAAGGTACTGAAATTTTAACGGTGAGCATAATTGTGCTGGGTTAAGTGCTGGCGAAAGTTACAAGTACTAAAAGAAAGCTCTTCTTTTCAAGTTTAATATATAATTAACCATTTACTACTTACCACTTAACTCCTTATTTATTTTGTACTTCAGGATGTTAACCTATATATCTGTCTTTTAAATGCTTCAAGCTATCCTTTGAAGTGTTGGTTACAGTCATCATTCTTACTGATGGCAAGATTCACCTCAAGTGCATCTGAGCTCTGGTTTCCATCAGTTTTGGTCTGATAATTAGCAGTAACAATATCATTCTTTCATTCTAAGTTTAAGGCTTATTCAATTTCCAATAATATTGACTCCTGATTTTTTGTTTTGCTTGCCTGTCCATACTCTCTGTTCTTACAATTTCGCCTATAACTTTATTTTTAATCTTAATTAACAATGTATAAGCCTAATAATTAAATTAATTTTTTCTCCATTTGTGTCAATTGACTGAAGTAGCTCTTGCTTACTGTCAATATGTAAATACCCATAAACCACACAGAATTGTAGAGCCTCACCTAGATTTGTTGCAAGTGTTATTCTCAGGTTGATTTTCAAATCTATATATACAATTTTAGTGTGACCATTTCCAGATTTTCTTATAATCAAAGTTTTTATAAAATTAGATATAATAAATTTTACTTGTTTAAAGAAGGCATATGTATACATAGATATGCAAACATGTTCATACATTTATATAAAACAGTTAAATATAATTAAAGTTATCTTAATCCATGGTTCTCTCTGAAAAATAATTAAATATTTAAAGAATGAAGATAAGCCGGGCTCGGTGACTCAGCCTGTAATCCCGCGCTTTGGGAGGCTGAGGTGAGTGGATTGCTTGAGCCCGAGGGTTCGAGACTCGCCTGGGCAACTTGATGAGACCTCATCTCTACAATAAATCAAAAATTAGCCGGGCGTGGTAGCGTGCGCCTGTAGTTCCAGCTACTTGGAAGGCTGAGGCGGAAGGATCACCGGAGTCCAGCAGGTCGAGGCTGCAGTGGCCGGGAGCGGCCATTGCACTCCAGTCTGGGCGTGAGAGTGAGACTCCAACTCAAAAAAAATAAATAAATAAGGAATGAAGATATCAGAAAGTCTTAACATTTGCATATTGTGTATTTTTGTTGGAGATATTAATTTAAGTTTTGTGGGAAAATTGATGAAAACACTGCCTGTTCAGGCATCTGTGTTGAATCAGACATTGCTGATTCAATTGTTTGCCTTGAAAACCTTAGTCTCTAAACTTCAATTAATTAAACCTATCCTCCAAGGTATATATTAAAGGCTGTTTCCCCCACAAAGGTATCTCTGTTTTGAAATACAATTCTCTTTGAGTCTTTTTTGTTTCTATACATCTTCTGGACAAGAGCCATTGACAGTTTTGTTTCATATTACTATTTCCAGTAGGCTACTAAGACAAATATCCTTGAAAGATATTGATAGAACCTCCCTTTGGGACAGAGGGCAATTATGTTTTCTGACTGGATTATTAAGATAATGTCTTCATCCAGAACAAAGGTTGGGGAAGCATGCTAGCAGAACCTATAGAAGACCGGGGATTCCAAGGCTCAGGGTTCATCAGCTGTGACCTATATATACTGTGTGTGTGATATATTCCTAGGCTGCTACATGTTACTTCACAGGATGTGAGAAGCAAAGAAAATTTATGCTGCCTGCTGTTCTGAGTAATAAAATCTTTTGTCTCTAACCCAGGAGTCTCATATCTTCTGCCAGAATCTATAAAACTATGACAGCCTAACTTGTTTGCTTGCAGGTGGGGTAAAAATCTCAAACTCTATACCTGAATCCTTTCTTATTAGTACAGACTGTAATTATTTACATAGGTGTCTTTTTCTTTATTTTTTTTGTAAGATTGTTTTCAGTTCTCATGCCATGTCTGATGTATTTTACATCTTTTGTATTGACTGGTGAAGTATCTTTCATATTGCGGCCAATGAGCAAACACACAATTAATGAAAGAATATTTAAATAGGAATTAGACAAATCAATTTAAGTTTTATGCAGCAAGAGTGGTGTTAAAACACTAAATTTCAATTATCCCTTTGAAATTTATTCTCAAGCTACATATAATCTTCTCACCTCTCTGCTTAAAATTCCAAGTGTCTTTATTTCATCTGCAGGATACAATCCAAAATCAATCTCATGAAATCCATGATCTTCAATATTTGAAACATTTCTAATTTCTCTATTCTTCCTCTGTGTCTGCTCAAGAAAAACCATGATCCATTCATATCTTACTATGCTCACTATCTCCTGAGTATGCCTTCATCTTACCAGCCTTTGTGCCCTGGAATGAGACTTTTCTTCTGAATAAAAATTCAATTTCTCTGTTTTATTGATTGACTGATTCACCATTCCTCAAGAAAATCCTGAGAGCCTGTTCAGTCTGTTTCCAAAACCCCTATTCTCTCTATGGTCACATTGATTACATGGTTTTATACTTATTAATTTACTTGTATATTTCCCAACCTAAACTGCAACCCTCTACCAGAATTTAATTTGAACATCTACATCCTAAGTGATTAACATAGTCTGGTGCTCAAAGACAAGACTCAGTTGAATAAGCAAAGAAAATCATGTTCATCTTTTATGTAAGTTTTGAGTGTCCTGTGTATTAGTCGTGCGACATTGGCCACATTTTCTCATATGTAAAATGAATCTAATAACATCATGATAGTTTTGGAAGAATTAATCAGAATTATGACAGGGTCAAGTATACCTAAGTGGCTCAGTCAAAATCTACCTCAATTCTTAGAAAAATAAAAGTGAAAATACATTCTTTACAAGTAGAGTAACCTGTTCTTTACATGTAATATCAGGTTGCATGCATCTTTTATTTGCATGTATTATTTTCTGAAATATTTACCATGTACTAAGAACAAGAAACATTTTAACTGTAATTTTTATTTATCCTTTTTTGAAAAGAAACTAAACATGGTTAACAGATAGAGTATTTGTACAAATCTTGGTGATGAATATTTAAAACATGTGCATTTCTTTTTAGGAAGAGCCAATGGGTTTTGTCTAATATGTAGTAATATATAATTTAAAAATGTTTCCCACATAAGTATAAAAATGTTTAGACACAAATTTTTAAATTAACCAAAACACCCCTAATTGATACATACATACCACTGAAAGAAATTCAGTGCTGGGTGTAAAACCTACAATGAGATTGAAATATTTTAGATTTTCTCTAAAGTGTATTATTTCATAATCTCTAAAACAAACTGGCTTACCTTTCCCATAAAAGTAGGAATACAATTCCCCTCTGTTGAGGTATTTTAGCTCCCTTAATTTATATGGAAACTTATTGGCTTAATTAAAATGTAATTCTTAATATCATTATTCCTGTTTGTAAGAAAAATATTGTTCATTTTTTAGCATACCATACACATTCCAGAGTCTTATGTAAAATAATGAGTCAAATAAACCTTGAATTTAAAATTGTGTTACTAGTAGTTTTTCTTAGAAAACATAAATCTATAGAGTCATAGCATTAAATTTAATTCTGAGACATAACATTTCCTGGTTTCAATTAATGAGAAAGTTTGATAAGATGTTCCAGACAGAAAAAGATATGTGTTCTTATACATATATGCAAAATATTAACTTCAAATGGTCTGATGAGTTATAGCTATTTATATTTCTTGAATAGCATCTAAATGATTCAACTTCACCTTCCACCATTACACTCATATTCTTGCCAATCTAGACCATTGTTAAGCCACATTTTAGGTCTGTTATTATAGTTGGCAACATTTTAATCCTCAGACTATGCCATTTTATACCAAACACATGATGAAGAAAAAGAAAGTCAAAGAGATCTGCACACTGGTGCCACTATAATTTCTCAATCCCTAATACTTTATCTTACTGCATCACATAAACCATATCATTCATACTATGTTGACAATTAGAGCTCATTTTCATAATCTACACTTAAATTTTTTTATTAGAAAATATAGTTTAATTAAAAACTAAATTAGAAAGAGAGAGAGAGAGAAGCATTAGATTCACCTCCCCAAGGTAAGGGAGGGGTGCAAAGCTTAAGAGGAAGGTAATGGCCACAATGGCCTGGCAGTGACTACACTTAAATTTAGACATGACAAACAAAACATAGTATCATAAACCATAGCTTCATACAATCCTATCATCTGTATGCTAAACAACTGTAGTACTTTGAGCCTGCCATGCTTGATCACATGCCATTCCCTATTCTACTGACTTCTTCTGAAATGCCTCTCACAAATTTATCTCCTAAATATTTTACTCAACCTTCATTCCTTTTTGTCTCCTTCAATCCCCACCACTCTTACATCAGCTAGACACTTCCACTTATCTGTACCCATAACACATTGTAAACATCATTTTATTCTGTCTTATAAAATGTTATCATGTTTTGCTGTTGCTTTCTCAAACTAGGTTGTGTGCAGCAGGTTCGCTAATAACCAGTCCCAAAGGAGGACTTCTACTGCATGGAGGATAGTAACGATCTTCACTATGTCAACCACCAGGAATGGGAGTCGGAACACCTCCACCCACAGCATCCTGGGCTGCAATTTTATCAGTTGCCTAGTCTGATGAGACAGTACACGCCCACATGAAAGAAGCTATATGAAGTAGATATATTACTTACAGGTAGGCAGCAAAGGACAAAAGAAATCAGATATCCATTGTGAGCGGGTCCTCAAAGGTTCAGGAAGGCTGCCTGCAGTAGATGAAATCATGCCCATATGTGCCCAACTTGCAGTACTGCCAATGTACCCCAAAAGACAACCCATTCTGGATTCATATAATTCTCAGGGGCGACATGAAACACTGGATAAAACTTTGAAGGACGTTCTGCTTCCAGGGGAGAGAGGGGAAAAGCCTGGGCTTTTAACTCAAGATTTTACATTTCCAAAAAGAGAAACAAGAAGAGAACCTAGGATGTTTCAGGCAGCTCCTCTCTATCTCAGCGTATTGCATTCCCAGCACATTCTACAGTCACAATGAAAAGTACATGCAAAAGAAAGGTTAGAGCCTGGATCAGCTAAGGCTAACCAGGGACCATGCAGCAGACTGTGAATTTCTTATAAACAAAGTATGCATATATTGTTGTTTCCCAAAAACTTGGAGTATAGTGGGCATAAAAGAGGTTGTTTGAATAAATTTCTAAATCTTCTAATGACAAACATAAACCTAATCTAATAAAAAAAGTTGAAAAAATAGCCTAAATGACCTAAACTGTAATTGAGGCTTTCAATGGAAATTACATTTTAATATGGCTTCATGATTTATAACATCCAACGATGCCAATATAAACCAAACCATTGCGAATCCAATATTATAGGTGAGTTTGCTATCCCTCTGTTTTATTTTTATTAAAAACTCTTTATCATATTATTTTATATACAAATTACTATATTGTGGTCTTGCAGGAATGCAAGAGAAATAAATCACAAATAAAGGCAACTCATAAAGTAACTATACACTGGTAAGGGAAATATGATATATACCTGTAATGAAAGTCCCATACTGTTATTCAACTCTTATGGTATATAATAATGTAGAAGTGATTTCTCATATTGTATATTATTTGATTTTCACCTGATGATAACCGAAAAGTGAAAACATTATATAATAAGTGATATGTTAGTAACATGCACAAATAGTTGAGATGAGTAGTAGTATTTCTTACTAGAATGATGCAAGAAACTTTCAAAAGAGGACACCATTTTATGTGGGTTTCAAAGTTTTCACTAAAGAATTGTGATTTCAAATATTATTTGGCCTATTTAATCAATATTTTTTCTTCATTCAGCAATGATTTATTGAGCATACATTATGAGCCCATCACTGCTCTAATGCCAGAGATTACATATTAATTATAATATGAATGTTCTTGCTATTATATTATGAGATGGTTAAAAAGTAAAAAAAAAATACAGATATTTTTAAGTGGCAATATGTCCTATGGCTGAACAAAACAGATGTTTTAAAGACGACTGAAATTAGAACATTTAAAAATGAGTGGTCGAAGAAAAGGTATCTCTTGAAAGTCTAATATTTGAGAAAATTATTTGAGAAGATATGAATCACAAAGAGAAGTCAAACATAAAGGTATGTGGGAAAACCGTTCCAAATAGAGCAGATAACAAATGCAAAAGCCCTTCTTTCAAACTGAGTTTATTATGAGCAAGAACATGAAATCTAGTTGTGCTCAAAACGGGAGTGACAGCATCAGAGAAAGGCTGGAGTCAGAACAACAAGGGCTTTGAGAATACCGAGGATTTTTTTTTCTTTTCCTTTTTTTTTATTGTGGGAAAAACCACATAATGTAAGCTCTACCTACATAACACAATTTCAAGAGATCATTATCATATTGTTTAGTACAAGTGCAGTGTTGAACAGCAGATCTAGAAGCTTTTCATTTTGCATGACAAACTTTTTACCCACTGTGTATTCAGTACCCATTTCTCTCTACCCCCACCACTGGCAACCATTGTTCTATTTTTTGCATCAGTGAGTCCGACTACACTAAATATCTCATGTAAGTGGAATCATGTAGTATGTATCACTCTGTCACCAGCTTATTTCTTTTCTTTTTTTTTTTGAGTTGGAGTCTCATTCTGTCGCCCAGACTGGAGTGCAGTGGCCGCTCCCGGCCACCGCAGCCTCGACCTGCTGGGCTCCGGCGATCCTTCCGCCTCAGCCTTCCAAGTAGCCGGAATTACAGGCATGCGCTACCACGCCCAGCTGATTTTTTTATTTATTGTAGAGATGAGTTCTCCTTGCCCAGGCAGGTCTCGAACCCACGGGCTCAAGCAATCCACTCACCTCAGCCTCCCAAAGGCGCGGGATTACAGGCTGAGCCACCGAGCCCGACTTAGTTTATTTCACTTAACATAATGACCTGAAGTTTAATTCATATTGTAGCATATGACAGGATTTCCCTATTTTTCTAGGCTGAATAATACTCCATGGTAGATATATACTACAATTTCTTTATCCTTTCATTCATGAAGTGATAAATGGACACTGAGATTATCTACACCTTTTGGCTATTGTGAACAATTTTACAATGAACATGAGAGTAACAAATATCTCTTCAAAATTATAATTTCAATTCTTTTGAATCAATGCTCAGAATTGGAATTTCTAGATCATATACTAATTCTTATTTTAATTTTTTGAGGAGCCTAAATTCTGTTTTCCATAGTGGCTTCTCCATTTTAAATTCTCATCAGCAGTGTAAAATGATTTCTTCAATTTCTCCTCATCTTTGGCAACATTTGTTATCTGAAGTTATTTTTTATTATACTTAATACAATGTGCTATTTCATTGGGATTTTGATTTGTAGTTCCTTGATGGCTTGTAATACTGAGCATGGGATCATATGCCTATTGACCACTTGTATACCTTCTTTGAAAAAATGTCTATTAAAGTCATTTGACCATTTAAAATCTTTTTATTTTTATGCTTTTGAGTTGTGGAAGTTTTTTAAAATGTATTTTGGATATTTACTCCTTATTAGACATATGTCTTTCAAATTTTTTTCTCCCATTTGGCAGACTGCCTTTTCACTCTATTATTTCCTCTGCTGTGAAGAAGCTTTCTAGCTTCACATAGTCTGATAGATCCGTTATTCATTTTGTCACCTGTACCTTTAGAATCATACCCAAGAAACCATTACTAAGACTCATTCCCCTAAGGCTTTTACTCCATATTTTCTTTTAAATGGTTTTAGGATTCTTTTAGATGGTTTCTTTTTATATTGGGTTTAGGTCTTAAAATCCATGTCATAGTCTTTAATTAATGTTGGGTTTATTTTTGTGGATAGTTTAAGACAACAGTCCACTTTCATTCTTCTCCCCATGGATATCCAGTTTTCCCAACATCATTTGTTTAAGTGACTATCTAATATCCATTTGGTATATTTTTGGCACTTTGTTGAAGGCAAGTTAATCTAATATGTGTGACTTTACTTCAGGGCCCTTTATTATCTTCTATGGCTTGTATTTCTGTTCACATGCAGTACTAGAGCATTTTGGGTTTGTAGTATGCTTTGAAATTAGGAAGTATAAGGCCCCGGACTTTGTTTTTTTCTCAAAATTGTTTTGACTATCAAAGTCATTTGTGGTTTCATATTTAGTATTTTAGGATTTTTTTATGTTTTAAAATTTTTATAAACTTGCCACTGAAATTTTGATAGCGATTGCATCAGATCTATAGAAATTTTTGAGTAGCATGGACATTTTAACAATAGTAAGTCTTCCAATCTATGAACCTGGGATAATTTTCCCTTTACTTATGTCTTTAATTTCTTTTAGTAATGATTCAGAGTTTATAGTGTAAAAGTCTTTTGCATTATTGGTTAAGTTTATGTCGAAGTATCTTGTCCTTTTTGAGCAATTATGAATAATATTATTTTCATAATTTCCTTTTCAGATTATTTATTATCTAGCATATGGTAGCATAACTGATTTTTGTGTGTTTTGTACCCTGTGGCTTGACTGACTGTTAAATTCTAACATTTTTTTGTGTGCAATCATTAGCGTTTTCTATATATAAGATCATGCATATATGATCATTTTACTTCTTTTCCAACTTAATTCAGTATATATTTTTTATTATTTATTTATCTAACGGTCCTGACTAGACATTCAGTACTCTCCTGAATATAAATCGTAAGAGTAGCCATTTTGCCTTGCACAGAAAAATAATTTCAGTTTTTCTTCATTGCACATGCTAACTTGGGCTTTTCATGTATGCGTTTTATTAAGTTGAGCTAATGTTCTTCTATTTACAGTCTGTAGGGTGTTCTAACTGTAAATTTTGTCAAGTTTTTTTCTGCATCTTCGAGATAATCCTATGTTGTTGTCATTCTGTTACTGATATATCACATTGGTTAATTTTTATATGCTGAACTATTATTGCACTCCAAGCATAAATCCCACTTGAAAGTGATCCTTTTAATATGAGGCTGAATTCAAGTTGCTAGCATTTTGTTAAGAATGTTTGTATCTATGGTCATCAGAATTATTGGCCTACAAGGTTTTTGTCTGGTTTTGTTTTTTAAGCGTCCTTCAGTGGTTTGGGGGTAGGTAACAGTGGCTTCATGCAACGAGTTTGAAAGTGTTCCTTCTAGCTGGGCTTGGTGGCTCAGCCCATAATCCCACGCCTTTGGGAGGCTGAGGTGAGTGGATTGCCTGAGCCCAAGGGTTCGAGACCCAACTGGGCAGCGAGACCTGATCTCTACAGTAAATCAAAAAATCAGCCGGGCGTGCTAGCGCATGCCTGTAATTCCGGCTACTCGGAAGGCTGAGGCGGAAGGATCGCCGGAGCCCAGCAGGTCGAGGCTGCGGTGGCCGGGAGCGGCCACTGCACTCCAGTCTGGGCGACAGAGTGAGACTCCAACTCGAAAAAAAAAAAAAGTGCTCCTTCTATTTACTTTTTAAAGAAATTTTGAGAAGAATGGTAATTAATTATTTTTAAAATATTTGGTATTGTTCACCAGTGAAGCCATTAGGTCTTGGGCTTTTTGTTGTTGTTATTCTGAGGTTTCTGATTATAGATTCAATTTCTTTACCAGCTATAGTTTTGTACAGAATGTTTATTTCATTATGATTCAGTCTTGCTCATTTTCTATATTATCGAATCTGTTGTGTAATTCTTGACAGTAATCTCTTATATATATTTTTTTTATTTCGATGACATCAGTCATAATGGCTTCTCTTTCATTTCTGTTTTTTGTTTATTTGAATCTTCTCTCTTCTTTTCTTAGTCTAAACATTTGTCCATTTGTTGATTGTTTTGAAAAAAGCCTTAATTTTTTTCTGTCGTTTTTCTATTCTTTATTTCATTTTTCTTCAATAATTTTATTGTTTCCTTTGTGCTATTTCAGCCAAATTTTAGGTTAATTTGTTCTTCTTTTCCTATTTCCTTAATGTATAAAATTGTTTGAGACATTTCTTTTTTTATTTTTTTTTTGAGTTGGATTCTCACTCGGTCACCCAGACTGGAGTGCAGTGGCCGCTCCCGGCCACCGCAGCCTCGACCTGCTGGGCTCCGGCGATCCTTCCGCCTCAGCCTTCCAAGTAGCTGAAATTATAGGCGCATGCTACCATGCCCGGCTAATTTTTGATTTATTGTAGAGAGGAGGTCTCACCAAGTTGCCTAGGCGGGTCTCGACCCCATGGGCTCAGGCAATCCATTCACCTCAGCCTCCCAAAGTGCTGGGATTACAAGCAGAGTCACCGAGCCCGGCGAGACATTTCTTTTTAAATTTAATGTTTTATTGATATAAATGTCTCTCTTAGCACTGCTTTTACTGTATCATGTACATTTTTGGTACATTTTGTTTTCTTGTTTGTGAATCCAAAGATATTTTTTACTTCCTCTTGATTTCTTCTTTAATCCTTTAGTTGTTCAAGAATGTGCTGTTTAATTTCCATGTATCTGAAATTTTTCCAGTTTTTACTTTGCTATTGATTTTCACCTTCATTCCATTTCACGTAGATTAAAAAATAAAATATAGCATTGATTTGAAGACTATTTCCAAAGTATAGGTGAGGAATGATGGTAGCTAAGAATAAGATGACAGCTTTTATGAATAGAACATAAATCTATCTACCTATTTGCAAGCTAAGGCTATGTGTTACAGTTTATGGTGGATAAATTAGAAGAATAAAACTCAAAAATATCAGAAGAGGTAGAGAGTAACAGGGTAAGAATAAAGAGTTCTGCTTTTAGTTAATGTGTGCTATTTATTTATGTCTATTTGCTATTAGAAAGGAGATGTTGACTAAGCTAATCTGAGCTCAGTGGAGGGACAGGACTAAAGGTATTCACATGACAGTTAACTGGATACCAAGGAAAGTTAAATCCATGGGGCAGTGAGATCATACAGGGACAAATTAAAGTATAGAAGAGTGTAGGACATGGGACTCAGCTCTGGGCATTAAAGATCTAGAGGTAAGAAATGAGGATCAGGAGCCTATAATTAAATATTTTAAAATGTGCAGTGAATGAATTTGGGAAGGTATTATGGAGAAGAAAATATTTTAAGACAGAAAGGAATGAAAAAATCAATTAAATCAGTATCTTTTTTCATATAAAACTCAGATACCGTCAACATACCCCTTACGATGAATTTGTGTTAATATAATTGATAGAGAAAGGTATATGAATCAGCATTATAGATGTAATATATTTGCAATATATATTTGTATTGGATATTTGTACAATATATTTATTTGTCTATAAATAGATGTACACACACACACACACACACACACACACACACATACACACACCCCTCTCTCACTGGGCTGGATGCTTAAAACCTTATGTCATTAAAGTAAGTTGCTTTATGACTGCGGCCATTTTCTCGTGGAGAATACCAGTACTCATTGCATTAAAGACACTTTCCTGAGAGATGACATTTGAAACCAATTCTGTTTGAGTCTACGTCTTTTTTTAACACTTGATTTAAATGGACATGAATGTGAATCGTGATGCTTCTATTTTCTTGTCATTGGCCCTTGAGATGGGAATTAAAATCACAAAATTTCATTTATCTGAGTGTTGAACGGATATGATAACAGTACAAGTTGCAGTTAGAATTATATAAACTAAAAGACTGAGAATTCTTCCTGACTCTGAATAAACCCTTAAAATGTAAGTAATATTATTTTTGTTATATAGATATATCATTTCAGCATTTGACTCACATTTATTTTTATTACATGTTACTTTTTTCTTCATCCAAAAAAGTTAAAGATAAAAATTAGGCATGCATATTCTTTATTATATCTAGCATACTATCCTACAATTAAAAAGAAAATGTGTGCATGACGATAATCAACGATAATCAGCTACAAATAGCGTATCATATAGATGTGATTCCCTTATATTATCATTATCTTTACCCCAGCTTATAAAAATCAAAGTCATGCATATTCAAGTCTTCTAACAGTTTCAATGAGGTAAGAAGCTTACAGCTTAAATAAGTCTGATTCTTCTGTCTTTGCAAAATACTATAAAGTCTAGGAACAAACTCCATATTGGCAGGGTTTTTTAAATGGCAGAGAAATTTTATCTTGATAAATTGATTTGCAGTAAGCAGAAAGAATGTAAGGAGATTGTAGAGGAACTTAGTCAACTATTTTGCTATCTCAGAACTATAAAACAAAAATTAATTCTAATGTTTTAAAGATGTTACTACATTTTTAGATATTAATAGAATGACACATTAAATATCTACTTTTCTGAGGTAACTTAGAAAGTAATGCTTTTACTTTTACTATCTGAAAACTCATTGAGATTTTATTTGCAATTTGGCATACATATTTTCAGTTATTACAATATCCTGTTTATGCTACTTTATAGCTTTTGGCAATTAAGAAATAAAGTGGGTAATATGCTTGCCCAACATAATCATTCAAAAGATTGAATATAAGGAAGGGTCTCTTGGTTGCAATAAAGTCCCTGTGGATATTCCAATTAACTCTTGTTGGCTACTAAGGTATAACTTTCTTGAATATTAGTGGAATAAATAATAAAACTCACAAAAAACAACAAAATAGTGTAATGTCCTCCAGAGTATTATTATATAACTTGAAGATACGTTTACAGGGGGAATTTGCCACATTGTTAATATAACTGCTGCACTGTAGTCCTATAAAAATAAAGACTTTTCAGCTGATATATCTTTAATGGGAATATTTAGAAGGTGTTTATATCTACTTTTTCAAATAATTAAAAGTATATTCTCTAGGTCCATATTTTTGTCCTAAAAATATGCATTATTGTTGTGGTTCTACTATTCGCTCTTACTATAAAAGTTTTACTGGTTCATGTGCTAAAATAAATAAAAATAAAATTAGGCATAAAGCAAAAAAAAAAAAAACTCCTTTCTTCACTTGACTCTAAGTTCTACTTTCCGTATATAAAAATTAATATCCACATACAGTCCTGGAGATAAATAAAATAATTAACAGCTGATTCAATAGAGAATATATGAAGGAAGAAAACTAAATGGATATTTTTTATACTGAGTCATGTTACATTAATATTTTGTAACTATTTGTGCCTTAATAATCAATGCATTTTATGGCTACTATATGCCTAACTTGCTATGTTGAACTACCATATATCACATATTGTATGAATGTATGATATTTTAAATACTCAAAATCTTACCAATGAACATATCCTATACCCTTGAAAAGTAAACAATGATCTCTTTTGATTCAAAATATTAATTTAAAATCTGCCAGTTTGATACCAAGAGAATCCTAGACTTTTGTTTGTTAGCTAATAGAGTAAGAGGTATTTTATATGACAAGATAAACAGAGGCAGTCTGTTTATAAAATTTTTTTTATTGTACGTGGAAATAACCGAGGTCTTTTAAGATTTAGTCAAATAAGGAAACAAAGACCGTTCATACTATTTTATCCATATCACATTAACATTGTATATTACCAATATAGGGAAAAAATACTTTATTATATATTTTGTCCTTCCTGGAGAGTTTATCTAGATTGACCAGGTAATAGAAGAACAAGGTAGCAAAAACTTTGGAGTCAGGGTGATCTGAGTTTGATTGCTGATTCTACCATTTGTCATTTGTAGATGCAGGTTATCTAAGCAAGATAAACTTCTGCTGAACTCTGAGTTCACATGCTTGAAAAAAGCATAATACAACTGTTTTATATGAATAATAAAATTGTTACATGAGATAATGTCTACAAGAGCCTAGTCTGCATCAATCTCTGAAGTATAATTAGTAATAATATTATATTTATTGTCATCATCATCATAAGTAAAACAATAAACACTTATTATTTTTGGAGAGGGAGGACAATCAAGCTTTATACAAGTACACAAAAATTCACATAGAAGGATCATGAAATCCTAAAGTCCTTCTGTTTCGCATCCACTGTGGTAACTATATTGAAACTCCCACCAAATATTCTCTATTTTTTATTATCTTAGAATTCAATCTTTATGTAGTCATCATAGATACTGTAAGCCAAACATACCATAATATCACTGCCTTGGTAGTGAATTTGAGAGGTTGGGAATGTGCCTTCTTATTTTCCCATTGAAAAACTTACTGAGTTGCCTTGTTCACATTTGTGAAAACACACACTCTACCTTCTTATCATTCAATCACTGAATTTAAAAGAGTGAGAATTTGAATAATGGTTTCTGTGAAGTCATTTGTGCTAGACAGAATAGATGTGGTTTTCCCCCTATAATCAATAACAACCAGTGGCCTTTAAGACTACAGAGAACTCTATTTATAAATACAATTACTACAGAAATGTCTGGTGTAAAACTGGATGGGTACCTAAGCATTTCTTCTATATCCCATCAAATTTTATTAAAAAGCAATGCATACAACAAAATTTGGAAAAGTAAAAACAAACAAACAAAAAAACCCTGTTAATTTCTATTCCCACAAAACTAAGAGAGACATGTATATTTGTCTCCTTGGAATGCTATAATAAAATATCACAGATTAGGAGCTTAAATAAGACACATGTATTTTCTATATTTTTATTATTTCTAAAAGTCCCATATCAAGGTCTGGCTGAAAGTATTTCTGATGAGTACTCTCTTCTTGGCTTGCAAACAACCACATTTTCCCTATGACTTACATGGTCTTTTCTCAATGTGTTGAATTACATGGATTTCTAGAACCAAAATTGTATGTAAGGGCTCCAAAAAGCTACAAAAATGAAGCAAAGTATTTTTTACTGTGCTCTATGGAAGAGAATGAGGGCAAGAAACCACTGGAAGAGAGCTCAGAAGCAAGCGGGGTCATTAGTAGTACATCTTAGCAAAAAAATATATACTTTCTAAAGGTGAAAATGTGTGCTGAGACATCAGCAACGGTAACTTGGGTGGGTGGGAGAGAGGTAGGGTTGGTAGAAAACCTTTCTGGACGTAGTATCATTCCGCAGAGGGTGTCAGACTGCACCCAGAATCACACAAACACAGCAGATTTACTGAAAGCAGTCTCTCTTTGGCAAGAGAGAAAAACTCTTAAATGGCACAAACCAACTACTCTGAATGACTAGAAGTGCTGGCCTTATAAATATATAAGGATGAAATGTGGGAAAACTCTTTATTTAACCTATGACATCATAAAAGAAAAGATTATTAAAAGCCACATCCTAAAAACAGAAAATTCTTGCATGACATGAACATGATAAAAGGAGGCAAAGTGGTCAACAATCCCTAAATTGGGCAGTGTCCATAAAATAAGAACTCATAGTGGAAAAGATTCACAAAGACTTTTATACATACTAAGAATACCATCAACCTTACTCATGTGATATGAATATTAGAATTATTTCGAGATCCAATGTCTCATTCAACAGAGTATAAAAAAAATCCCAAATGTCTGATATCTGATTTGGCAACACTGTAATAGAAGGTGTGCAGTCTTACACACAGCTTATAGTTATGCAAAATAGGTCAATCACTTTGAGAGAAATCTGTCCATTTCTACCAAAGCTATAAAGTATATATTTACTGACTCATAAATTCTATTTCTAGGAATTTGATCTATAGACTCTTACAGCGTATCATTTACTATTGAAAACAAGAATAAAATGTGTTCATCATATTATTTTCATGTCATATGAAGAATATTTGCTATAATATTTAATCACATACACCTATGTTAAAAAAAGTATGCAATTCTTAGCACCTTATTAGATGAAAATACTATAGTACAGTAAGAGTTCACCTGTTAACACTTACCTGTTAATATCTATGCACAGATGACTAATGAGAAACATTATGTCAGGTCTGTGCAATGAAACATTAGGTAGCACATTATGTAAGCATATGGAATGATCTCCAAGATAGATTATTTAAAGAAGATAAGTTTCATAATGGTGTATACAGTGTGTTACAATTTTTTTAAGTGATATAAAGTAAGCACTTATGTTTTCTATTTCTTTCTTTTTTTGAGTTGAAGTCTCACTCTGTCACCCAGGCTGGAGTGCAGCAGCACGCTCACAGCCACCACAGTCTTGTTCTGCTGGGTTTAGACAATACTTCCTCGTCAGCCTTCCAAGTAGCTGTAACTACAGGCACGAACCACCATGCCCAACTATTTGTTTTTTAATTTTATTTATAGTAGAGACAAGGTCTTCCAAAGTTGCCCTTGCTAGGCTCAAACCCATGGGCTCAGGCAAATCTCTTGCCTTGACCTCCCAAAATGCTGGGATTACAGGCCTGAGCCACTGTACCTGGCTTATGATTTTTCTTTATGCATAAGCATTTTTGAAAAAATCTGAGATACACTTACAGTATCTCCTATTTGGGGGAAGATTAAAAACTAAATAGAATATACAGGATGAAAAAGGGCCTTTATCTCATATACATTTTATTATTTTTTCATTATTTTAAGCAATATATTTTATGTTATCTATAAAAAGTCAACAAATTTGGAATAAAAAACACTGTTTGGCACCGCCCCACCCTTCTGCTCACTCATGATTGTGTGTAAATAATTCTAAACAAATGACAGAAAATAGAGCATCTGGTGCTTGAGGTAGTGAGGCGCTTCCAGCTGTGCTGGATTCTCAAAATGCAATATGTTTTCTAGTAGTAATGGTTTAATAATTACTACCCTTTTTAGCTACAACAGATAAAATTGCATGTTGATTTAAAGCCACTAAAACAAATAAGAGCTTATCAACTTTTACATGGATTGAGAAGTAACTATATTTGGGAAGTCAGACTTAGAACAAAGGGTGGAAAAACATATTTTTCAAACTGGTAACTCATTTAAGAATTTTTAAGGTGCTTTTTAGGAAAAGGGAAGGATTTAGAGGATAATAAGAGAAAAGGCAGTAATTATTTTCTTTATTGAAAGACATCGCATGTGCTTAGTTAAAGCCAAAGGAACACTCACAGGAAAATACTTTTCCTAGTAATTATCCAAACCTTTTTTTTTTTTGTTTCAATAAACGTGTCCAGTGAAATCATGACATTTCTCAGAAGAAAAGGTAATAAGTAACTTGAGTCAGTGTACATACTTGAGGACTATGCTGCTTAAATTGTATCTGCTTCAACAAGGAGCTGATTGGAAATGCAAATTCCAGGCCATCCTCTAGACCTAGTAAACCTCTGAAGATAGAGCCAGATGTCTGAGTTTTACCAAATTGTACAGGTGACTATGACACTAATGTTTATGAAGTAATGCAATAAAATTGTATATATCCGAGATGACAGGGTATCCTATCTTAGATCTCAAAAAAGTATGAGCAATCTTCCAAAAAAACATATATATATATAATAAGACTGGATACAGGAACACATTTGCATAATCATTTCTAATAATGATAGGCAGCACATCTTACCAACAGTAAATATCTTTGAATTATATTGGGTTCAAAGTTGGTGTGATGGCTACAAAGGTTATTAACGATCACTTTTATAGGCTAAATTTTGTAGCACCAAAATTCACATATTGACATCCCAATTCCGGTAGCTTAGAACACGCTTTTAAAGAGGTAATCAATTTAAAATGACATTATTAGGGTGGGCCCTAATTTAATCTGACTGGTGTTTTAATAAGAAAAATAAATTTGTTTTTCTTTGTGAAGAGGCATCAAGAAGGTAGCTTGTCTGCAAGACAAAAAGGAGAGGCCTCAGAAAAAAATAACCTTACTGGGACTTTGATCTTGGACTTCTATCCTCTAAAACTGTGAGAAACTAAACTTCTGTTCTTTAAGTCACCCAGTCTGTGTCATTTGTTATGGCAGCCCGAGCAAACTAATATAATCATCAACGCAATATTTTTCTTCTGAATGTAGTACAATTATTAGTTTTGAATTAGAAAGTTGAGCCAATTATCTCTGCCACTAATCACAACAAATAGAATGCATAAGAACAATTTAAAATTTAAATCATGTGATTTATGATTATTTTTTGTAAAGCCAATTTATCACTTAGGAGACTAGTAAATTAAAATCTCTGAGTCTTAGCGTCTTCCGTGTAGAATAATGATCTGCAGGTGACAAATTGGTGTTTATGATCATTTAACAATAATAATGGCTTTGAGCACAGTATATGAAGTTTGGGACATAAAGGTACTCAGAAACATTCATATGAGTATGTATGTCTTCTGCATAGAGTGTTAACAAAAAATGTAAACCAAACTATTAGGGAAGTAGCTATTCAGGATCATAACACCACATTACAAATCATGATGTTCTTTAAAATAAAAATCAGTTTACACATTGACTATCTGGCCAGATATTAAATAGATATTCTAAAAGTGTTAAAGAATAGAATATTTGCTAATAAAATAATTTCCAAAAATGCCTACAAATATTTCTTCAGCAAACTTAAGGAATTCAGACTCAATGCTCCTTTTATAGCATAGATGAGGGGAAAAATTCAATATGATAAATATTATTTTTTCAGTTAAAGAAACCTAATTTCAACTCTGATATTATTTGCAAAATTTTGAATATATACAACTTTATAAGTTTGGAGGTAAGTAATTATATATTAGTGATACCATCAAAACCAGTGAGACAGATATATTCATCAGCTCTGAAAATATCTTCCCATCTTATCTATTTGTTCAGGGTGTGTTTGTTTATAAATGTATTATTAAGGATAAATGTATACACTTAAATATTTCTACTTTTCACTCCTAACTGGAACATTATAATAATCTGTTTATCATTTTCCATTCATAATTTTAAGTGATTAAAAAAAGCCATATATATGACTTGTCCTAACTACATAGAATGTTTTAAGGTGTACAGTATATTTTATGCATGAGTTCATGAGTTTCTGAGTAGGAAGTGTTTTCAAAGACTTAGACAAATATTTTTCAGTATTATTATTATATGACCTTAAGTTATTTAAACAGCCCCTTGTAATTTAGAAAGAAATTAGTTTCTTTATAATGATAATTGCCATTAAACATGATTCTTGTGGACAAAGATACTGAGAAAAGCATGATCCTAAATATGCATAACTGAGACTACTTTTCTAAACATCTTTTATTAGCTTAGTATAAGATTTAAAAAAAAAATAGTTTCCTAAACTATTGCTTCTTTTCTTCAATCATAATTTTCTTTCTGAATACCTGCAAGGTTGGCTAGTAAATCTTGATGGGAACTAAAACCTCATTTCATCTGAATGTAGGAACAAGACTTTATTCTATAGCTCTTAAATGTGTGAGTTTAGATAACTTAGATGATAAAGAAACCATTATTCCATCATGTTTACAAAAAAGAAAGTAAAATATCCCATGGAATGTTATTAAATCTTTCTGTGAGAATACAGATTCTCGGCATGTGGGGACCTCAGTGCCTTGTGCACATCTTTAGAAACTTGCAAGTACGGTGGTAGCAGTTGCCTCCCAGTGGACAGAGAGATTATTGGCATATATTAACTATGGAACTTTAATTTTTCCTTTGGTATCAATCTACATGCTGCAGGAGGTGAGAACGGAAGTCCTTTAGATATGGGGGAAAAATCAACTTGGAGACAGGAATAGGCATACCAGGTAGCCCAGAAGCTGTGAGACGGCTGGGGTGGATAAATCAAAAGGAGATGAAAAAGAAGATGAAGTTTGGAGAGGTGAGGGAGGCGTGCAGATCATGGAAGGTCCTCAGTGTGAACTGTGCTTTGATTCTGCATGAGATGGGTTTGAAGCAGAGAAGTGATATCATTTGCTTTTCCTCGGGGAATCTTTGGCTGTTTCGTTGAGAAAAAAAAAAAAAGAGATAATGTGCGGACAAGTTGCCGGAGTAGAGATAGAGGTACCTCAGTCCTGAGATAGTGAGAAGGGTCAGATTTTATATTATAAAATTAACATAATCTTATATTTATTTTGAAGGGCAAACCAAAAGAGTTTATTGGTAAATCCAATATGGGGAGTGAAAAAGGGAAATAATTTAAAGATGGCTTTAGAAATTTTGCATTGAACAAATTAAAAAATTGTGTTTCCATTTACCAAGTTGTGGAAAATTTCTGAAAGTGCAGAGTTTCTTTACAGTGTGTGGAAAGAAGTACTAAGAGGTCAGTATTCTGTATGCTAAAATTGTAGTATCTATTTGACTAGGACTTATAAATGATGAATAGACAGCAAAATTTTAAACTAAAAGTTCAGAGGGAGTTCTGGGCTGGGAATATATATCTGTGAGTTATCAGAAGAAAAGATAACATTTGAATCTTTTAAGCTAGGTATCATCTATAGGTTAAATGTGGTTGGAAAATAAGAGAACCCAGTGAAATAGAAACATGTAGAATATGGTAGCCTAAAAGCACAATAAAGAACACACTCCATAGAGGAAGAAGTAGCTATTTCAAATGCCGGTAGTGACCTGATAATTTCATAGTAAATTATTACTATATATTAGAAATGAACATTCAAAATGATCTAATTAATGGATTATTTCTTTATTTAGCATGGTTAAAATAGATATTTGTGTACACACTGAGAAAAGTGTCCTGCCAGGTATCTCAGAGTCATTGGCACTATTTTTTTTTTTTGAGTTGGAGTCTCACTCTGTTGCCCAGACTGGAGTGCAGTGGCACACTCTCAGCCACTGCAGCCTCGATCTCCTGGGTTCTGTCAATCCTTCTGCCTCAGCCTTCCAAGTAGCTGGAACTGCAGGTACACGCTACCACACCCGGCTAATTTTTGATTTATTGTAGAGACGAGGTCTTTCCAAGTTTCCCGGGCTGGTCTCGAATCTGCAGGCTCAGGCAATCCACTCGCCTCGGCCTCCCAAAGTGCTAGGATTACACAGGCTGAGCCACCGAGTCTGGCCTATTTTATTATCTTAAACACACTCCTTAATGCTCATAAAACAAGTAAACTGTATTAATTGTTCCTGTCCATTTTGTTTCTAAAAACCGTGATATATGTCAAGTCAAGGAAGGGTCTTGTCAGTACTTACACATGGCCCAAAATCAACAAAACAATCTAGTTTACTGTCTCACCAGAGGCTGAAAGATAATGATATACTCTACTGAAGGTCACTTACAAAGTAGGAGGTTTCTGGCCTATTGGTAGATGACACACATTATTTATCTGCCTCTTGGGTGAAGGTACTTTATGACTGCAGGCAATAGTATAAGCAGAACAAAACCTTAGGATCAGACAGGACTGGACAAGAATCTGAGCCCTGCCACTTAATAGAGGGAAACTTAGGCAAGAAACTTAAACCTATCTATTCATGTTTCCTGAATATAGGATTTGCTACATAATTGCAGAGCCCAGTGCAAAATAAAAATGTAGCCTAGTCTCAGTCAGTGGATATTTTAAACTGTATCTGGAATTTTGTTTTTCTTCATGTATGGTGAAATCAGTAGACTGGGTGACAACTGTCACTGAAAAGACAGTTTATTACTCATGGTCCCCAGGAGAAGGGAGATACGCCACACTATGCCACATAAATCCACATGAGAGAACACCAAGGTGGGTCGCAGGCAGAGAGGAAACAAGAAAAACTGTGGGGAAGCTCTTATCGTGGTGTTCATGAAAAAGACCTCATCTCTATAATAATAATAAAAAAAAAATCAGCCGGGTGTGGTAGCACATGCCTGTAATTCCGGCTACTTGGAAGGTTGAGGCAGAAGGATCCCCAGAGCCCAGCAGGTCCAGGCTGCGGTGGCCGGGAGCGGACACTGCACTCCAGTCTGGGTGACAGAGTGAGACTCCAACTCAAAAAAAAAAAAAAAAAGAATAGGAGAGTAGGGTAAGAAAATACTAAGAGGTCACTATTCTTTCTTTCTCCTTCAGTTTGAAAAGCTGTTTAATGTGGATTGAGTAGAATTAGCACTGACTAATTTGAATAAGTCACTGTGATCCAGCGGGGAGCTGCTCCCTGTAGTGTGGTGCCTGGCTCTGAGGTGATTTGGGCAGGGGATTAGAAAATAGTGTCCCCCAGTGTAGAAGTTAAAATGGGTGGGTTGGGGAATTGGTTGATTTGCATATGAAAGGCAGAATGTATTGTGCTGTCTCTAGGAATCTGCAACTCCTTGAGGTTCAGTTTCTTCCTACTCACAAAGGCCCTAGATATCAAAACATCAAATTCAGAAACTAAAAAACAAGATTAATACAATGAGGAAGTGAATCTCTCTTTCCCTCTACCCCAACCCATTACAGATGGGTGAATCCCAAATAAATGCATCTTCTTCCACACTGAATTATGATTGATACCTAGATTGGGGTATTCACAGGACCTCCCTGAGTCTCCTGCCAAATTTTCCATAGAAATGCCATAGGGGAGAGCACAGTCACCACCTGATCCACTTCTCCAAAATACCACAAAGCAGGCCTGACCATGAACTTTCCTGCGCCCATCCTCAGGCCCCCACTGGACAGAGCACAATAATAGAACATGGTCCTCCCTCCTCTACCCACAAATGAATTCTGGTCATTATCCTTGTGTAATGCGGTAACCCCAAATCAGAGAGGCCTAGCATATCATATTTACCTATTCAAGAAATCACCCAAGTGGGGTGGTCGGCTAGCAAATTAATTGGTCAAATTCCTACATGGCATGTATAATTATATTGATTAAGAGTAAGGAATACATTGTTTTCAGTTCTGCTTAGTCACTTGCGTACCGTGACTCGTTACTGGGAATATGCATACCCTTCCTAGACCAGCCTTAGCCAGGGTCCACGCCATGAGGGAGCAGGGAGGCAGTTCATGTCCTGACAATACTCCACACCCTCAGGATGGAGAAGGAAGGCATAAAGACCAGTGGGGACCTGGGCACCAGAGGGAAGAATATGCAGACACCAGCCCAGGCAGCAAAAGTGCAAGGAGGCTGTGGGAGGCGCCACTTGGTGTGACGAGATACTCCAAGGTCCATGGCCTCAACTGACTCACACTCCACAAATTCAAAAATAACATTCAAGAGACTTTCTCAGAGTATTAAACCCCAAGTGCAGGGCACTGCTGAGCACAAGACCCTGTGTCACTGTCCCGGTTATACACTCATGAAGCCTGTCCTGGATCCATGGGACAGCTATGCTGCATTCCACATACTCTAGGCCTAAATTCTTCTGATCTTTTACGGCAACCAGTTGTACTCCAATGTAACCTACACAGTATCCTTGCCTTATGCTCAGCAGATAATTCATTTTCTGTCCCATGCAATTTCACCTCTGTGTGACCCTATGGGAACCTGCTCAGTCATTCTGATGGCACAGATTTAGATGTGCAAGGGAGCGTACAACCAATGATCAATGAGGAAATATTAACTGATGGAAAATACTTCCTTTTGAGGGCCCCTGAACAGACAAATCTGAAGGATTTCCTCTACAATCTGTCAGATCCTCAGCTGGATCAAGACACAGTTGCCCACCATGAACAGCTACACAGGACATGCTCTTGGCGGGCTCCTCTTTCTGCCCTGGGCCTTTCTTCCCAGTGGCCTCCTATGTTCCTTATGATTGTTTCACAAAATGAACAATCAGCATGCAAGTCCTTGAATAAAGTCACACTATTGCATGAAATTCAAACAGAACTCTAAATATATGAGTTATTCAGAAGGCTAAACTAGATAATACCTGTCAAATAACAAGCACAGGACCTGGCAAATATAGTTGCTGAATGTCTTTTAGCTCTTGGTTCTTGCTTTCTCCTTCAGTTTGAAAAACTGTTTGATGTACATTCTACAGGCAGATGCACAGAAAATATAGCTTTTGTTACTTAAAAGAAAAAAAAACGCAATCTCTATTTCAATATTGAATTATTCAAATGCTGGTAAATTCTATCCAGGCAAATTAAAATAGTCATTTTAGTATTTTGCCCTTCTCATGGTGACAGGTGGGGGCGGTGGAGGAGTACGAAGTGTCAGTACCCAGGGAGTCATCTCTTCCTGGCAGAGGCAACCATCCCTGCTTGTACCTACTGAGAATCCCACATCCCCAGTCAGTCTCCAAACTGGTCTCCTTGCAAGATTACCCATGCACTTCAGGTCTCTTTCAATGCTCCTCAGCATCTCTGGGCTAATTCTTCGCTCCTTTCAGGTGCACCTTTCAGGAGTTTGAGAAATGTGGTGGATCGCTGCCAGCTCTCATGGGCTGTGGGAGAATAAGGGCTGGAGGATGACTCCAACACTTTTTGTTTGCTATCCAAAACTGCAATTTATATTCTCCTGTCTCTAGGGCAAGGTAATTTTTTTTTTAATGGACAGAACCCCCGCCCACACCTCAAGATCAAACTAAGCCACAGATAAAATTCTCTCTGCCTTTGACTCATCCAATGTACTCATCTTTTAGCTGTGTTACCTAACTTTATTCAGGGGTAAGACATCAAAATCATTTTTTGGAATCTCACTAGTTTCTAACATTATGCATCACGTTTTTTTCTTCTACCATCGTAGTTCTAAGCCAGTGAATCTTTGTCAATTCTGAGTATGTGAGGTGGCAGGGGGAATGACTAAAAAAAAAAAAATTCCCATTGTTTAAGGTATAAACTTAAGGATTAGAGGTCTTCATATTGCTTCTGAAAAAAGAAGCCAAGTCTTTTAAAAACACATAAAACATTTCTTGCTACAAAACTAACTATGCCTTGAGGCGTTTCTATAATAAAACTCTGAGAGCAATCAGCCTAGAATGGGGATTGTGCATGAAGAACACATAATCAGTGTAATCAAATTATTATCCTGTCAAGAAGGAAATGTGTCCTTACAGAACCCTGCATCTAGGAAAACCCAGCAGGCTTTTAGTGACTTTCCCACTCAACCTCAATGCAGAAGAAAGACAGTCTTATGCTTGGGGGTAAAAGAAGTGAAAGAGTCAAGGAAGAGATTTTGAAGATGGAGGGCATTCAACTAAGTTTTGTCGATAAAAAAGGAAAGGAGGACACTACTGTAGATGCAAAGACAGGATTTTTAAAAAAACTATTCATTCTGGGTGCAGGACTTCTCAGTAGGGCACTCGAGTCCCAGTTCACTGAGGACAGTCTCATTTCACCCCTGTTGAACTGACATAATCATTATTATCTCCTCTATAACACTCAGGATTTGAGCAATACACTAAATCATCATTCTATTTGATAGATAGTCCAAGCATGTACTCTTGGCATAAATATATGCACTCTTAGCCGACACACCACCTCCAAAGTAAACATTTCTATAATATAATTTGGAATTTAATAATTCTACAAGAATACTAAAATTGATATCATGGAAAAAATCAGATTTTTTTGTGTTACTTCTTGTCACTTGACAGTTAAAAAAAATTATATGTGGGACAAGTTAGGAAGAATGAAATCTCAGCTTCATGATCTGACCTGGCCAGGAATAAAACTGAAACAAAGTATATATCGGGTTACTAGGACAAGTAACATATCAATATTGCAATTTTCATATTACAGTAATTATTGTTATTTACTACTAATTTTCCACATGGGAAAGTCCTTTTGGAGTTTTCAAGAAGCACACAAAATGTTTTACCATTAATCTACAATATTCTGAAAAATGACTTTATAATTTTGTCATTGTATAAACCAATTAACATATCACTACTTCTGACCAAAATATGTCTTAACCATATAAGTGTGAGAAGTCTTAAGTAGCTTAAGAGCGACAAGTTTACTCATAGCTCTTCTTGATAACCAATATACTCCATGCCTTCACTTTGAGTTGGTTTCATAAATCTGTGAGGAATATCAACATCACTCTAGTCTCTTAGAGATATCATCTTGTCAAAATGTCAGTTGGCTTTTACTGTCCAAATACATGTTATTAGTTATAATAGGAGGATATATTTTTGTGGCTCCAAACTAGTCCTATTTTTTGCTATCACAGTACAATTTGAAGAGAAAAGACAACTTTTCTAGATAGTCCCAAATCAGAAGTTGTTTTAGTTTTTCATTGTAATAAATTTTTATGAGTGCTCTTAACACTCCTCCCGATAACATAAATTTTTTACCTATGACACATTTTGCTATCTCTATGATATTCTCTTAGCTCACCTATGAAGAATCCTTGTGTTAAAAATTCTAAGAGACATCTCCAAATGCTTCCATAGAATACGATTTCTTCAACTGTACATACACCTTCCTTGGGCAAGTTTTCATTGAACTGGAGATCTGTGCAATATTAAGAACCATAAATTGCTTCTACTTCAAGGGCCATAACTCAAAATGCTTCAAAGTTTAGGCAAATACAGTAAAACAATTAAGTGATATGAACAGAGATGGTGGAGGCTAGATGTTGCTGTTCCAATAGTTCAGCACATTTGTTGCTCTGTGTAAATGTGCTAATAATGTTAGCTCAATGATACATATTCGTGGGCTAGATATCTACTCCCATGACCATCAGTTTGTGACCTACAATATGCATTTCAGTCTTTCCTTTCTTTGCTCCATCACATAGCCCAAATACTCTGTTTATCATCATCCCTTTACCTCACACTTTTTGATCACTGTATCATATGTAGGACACCATCATCTTTACTTGGTATTATTTGATTACTATAGCATATGCAACAACAATGAACATTTAGCCTATATTATCTCATCTAATCCTTGCAATAATTCTACTAATATATTATCTATGGACTTGAAGGAGCCAAATAACTTACTAAAACCTCTAAAATTTGTGAGTGGAAGAAGGGTCACGCTGTCTGGATTATGTGGCTCCAGCATCCAAGTTCCTTACCTTTCTGTGTCCTCTTTTTTTCAATTCACTGTTGGTGAGAAAAATAGTATATTCTTTGCATTCTCAACACTACCTGGCATAGAACCAGCACTCAGTAAATATTAAAATAAAAAATTAAAAGCTGAGTCTGTGCCTCCTATGTTTTAGTAGTGTAGCTTAATAGAACTATAGTTCTGCAACTCAATTCATATGCCATTCTAAAGTCTATTTTTTTATTTTATCATAAAGTTATCACACTATTATCTTTTGTTTATAAACCACTATTCATGACCTCTTTCATTTCCTCACCATAAAGACAGCAAAGTACAACAAAATGACATAGAACATAGTGTTTGACTATACACTCCAGAAAAGAGAAAACTGAATTCCAAACTTCTTTCTAGGACCTAGAATATTCCTCAACATGTGAATGTTTTGTAGTCTCATGACACTTCCTGTTAACGAAGCTAGTTTATTGGGTTTTTGTATAAACAAAATAAGGCATGTGTAGTCATCATTCCAAGGCCTGATAAGAAACTATTTTAGTTAGTATTAATATAAAAAAACACTATGTCTATCTAAAAAAGACTTGTGAAATTTGTTTACTTAATTTGGTGTCATAAAAATCTTGCCTCCAATTGGAAACTGGTGAGACAGATTCTTTCACTTAAATAAAATGTTTTGCTTCATACATATTTGCTTAGAGTTTATATAATTCATCATCACCCAATTCTAACTCTATATTATAATGTGTTTGAAGTCTTATTGAAATGCAAATAAAACACTACATTATAATAGGTTAAGAACCTGCTGCTAAGATTCTATTGGCAGGAGAAGCTAGTCATCACAGGTATTAAAACATATTTAGATACAGCGTAAGACTCCTTGTGGCAGACATAACCCAAAGTGACCCTGGTGAATCATGCCATTGTCCTTCTCTTGCATAGGGCTAGAATCTGTAGCTAGTTTCTAGTCAATGTGCTATGGAAAAGGTTCATTTATGTGGTAAAATTAAGGAATTTTTCAAATTTAATTGTGGTTTCAAATCAGTTGACTTGAGGTAATCAAAAGGGAGATAGTCATTCATTTCCCTGGCTCAATCAGTTAAAAATCATTTAAAGAGGAACGGTGGTCCTCCATGAGGTCAGACAAACTCTCCAATGGTCCTCAAGATTCAAACCACCATGAGTTCTATAGCCAGAAGAAAAATGAATTCAAGTTATCCTGAAAGCAGATTCTTTCCCAGTCAAACTTCCAGATGAGGACACAGCCAGGTTGGCAATTTGATTGCAAACTTGTGATATCTTGAGCAGAGGCCCAGTTAAGTAGTGCCTGATTCCCAATGCACAAAAACTGAGAGATAATACATGGGTTTCATGTGCCTAAAAGTGTGGTATTTTATTACACAGGAATAGAAAACCAAAATATGTGCCCCGTCCCTCAAATATACAGGCCTAGAGCAAATATCTAAAGACAAGATTCCCAAACTTTGTACTTAATCTTCCCCAGTGAGATTGATTTACTATGTTACAACAATATGAAAACATATCTAAGAGAAAGGAAATTTTATCAAAAAAAAAAAAAGGGTTCAGAAAGAAGCATATAAAAAGTGAGGAGGGCATCTGGCCTGGGACTTAAAATACTGATTTGTATGTTGCTAGAAAGAAGTGATTATTCTAGTTTCAGATCACGGTTGATTTTTATTATCAACCTAGATAATAGGTTGCTGTGTGGAAACTTAGGAGAAAAGTACAGGTGTTTGAGTGCAGAGTACTTGGGAATTTAGGTTGTTACTTGTAGAAAAAAATAAAGCCTGAGTAAGCATGACTCAAAAAAAAAAAAAAGAAGAAAATCTTCCCCTCACCATAAATTTCCCTGTATGTTCTGATCCACATATCTCACTGTAAGTCTATACTGGGTCTGTAAAAGTGATAGCTTGTCTGTCTCATCAATGATAGCAATAGCAAAGGGAATTAAAGCTCTGCAGTTTGAAGGGAAATAGAGTCAGCGTGGAACAGATTTTTATGGAAACACTTAAGGATTCCTACACTGCTCTTAGGGACATAAGATATCTTGGCATGACTCTAGGGTGGTGTTTCAACTTTACTTCACCTCCATAAGTCAAATGCTTGTGCTCTAGGTAATAAAATCTTCCCTATGTAGCTCTCTGGTATCTGCCATTTCAAAACAAGTGCTGATGAAAACTCAGAAATATTGTGTGTGTGCCATCCCTCCTGAATCTGAATTTCTGTTCAAACTATGGATGCAACCTCTGTAATTGGTGCTTATATCTAAATACAATTGCATATATACCTACCAACTTAAGAGGATGGAGAAATATTTAAGTTAACCATACCATAAAATATAATAGAATAAAATTAAAATGCAGCAATGAAAGAAAGCATGTATAGAAAAGACAAGAAGTTGAAAATGAAAGAGTACACAAAAGGGAATCCTTGATGGCCTATATATTTCCTAGTTGTTGACCAAAAAGTGAAGATAAAGACTTTGGAAGCCCAAGTTAAGAAAGACACATGATCATTTTGTGTTTCATCATGTCAAAATATAAAAGAATGTTTTTTCTGCTACATGAAACAGAAGCAATTTTCCCTTAATTTGGCATAAATAATAGAATGGAACACAGAATTTGTATACTGGCAGTTGCTGTAGGGCTTGGTCTCAGAAGTATGCCACTTCTTCAATGCAATATTATAAAATATAAATTATTTTAAAATATTTTTAAAGCATTTGAAGATTTTTGCCTGAAAACACAAATTTCTAACTTCTCGTGCAAAAATCTGAAGACCTGGTGAAATTTGGTCTCTATTTTGCTTGGAAATGACCTCCTTCCATGAGCTGAGCAATTCGAGTACATGGTCAATGTAGAATGACCTGTTCCCCAGGTCACTACAGTCTATATAAGCAACTCCACACCTCTTTTTATTCCAGCCAGTCCTATTTTTTTTTAATAGACATGTGGGGTGCAAGTCAGGATTACTTACACAAACAAGTTTCACGAAGTTGAAGTTTTAACCTCCAGCTGACCCTCACTTCCCCTGGTTTAGGACAAGGTATCCCTTTGTGGTGTTATGTGTCTCCCCATCCCTCAGCAGTGACCATCGAGTGCCAGTCTCTCCCTTGTGCTAATGTGATTAATGTTCAGGTCCCACTTATGAGTGAGAACGTTCAGTATTCAGCTCTTTGTTTCTGTGATAGATCACTCAGTATGATAGTCTCCAACTACATAGAATTTGCTGCAAGGTTCATGAGTTTTTTCTTCATTATGAATGTGCAATACTCCATCGTGTATATGTACCACATTTTCTTCATCCAGTCCATTTTTGATGGGCAGTAGGGTCGGTCCCAAGTTTTTGCTGTTGTGAATAGTGCAGCGATAAGCATGTATGTGTAGGTGTCTTTTTTAGTAGAACAGTTTGTGTTCCTCTGGTTATATTCCCAGGAGAAGTATTGTTGGATCATTTGGAAGGTCAGTTTTTAGTTCTTTCAGGAATCTCCACACTGCTTTCCCAGAGGTTGAACTAGCCCGTACTCCCACCAACAGTGAAGAAGTGTTTCCTTTTCTCCACACCCTCACCAGCATCTACTGTCTTTTGATTTATTGTTGAGGGTCATTCTTACTGGAGTCAGGTGATATCTCTTTGTGGTTTTTATTTGCATTTCTCTGATGATTAGCGAACCTGACAACTTTTTCATGTATCCATTGGCTGCTAGAATGTCTGCTTTATCTCCTTTAGACTCTTGAGTTTGGGATTTTGATACATCTTCAGTGATATCTTCCACAACATCTTTATGAAAGTACAAGAAAGCATTTCATGTTTCTATGGTAACAATCCCAACTTAATGAGTCATGCTTTTCTTTTCATCTTAACTCAAAGAGAGATAAGAATAAAATCTAATTCTCCATTGCATAATCTATATTTACTATCAGAGTTAACTGACTTGCTTTCTTCCCCTTATGGTCTTGGTCTTAATTTTTTATTTGTTCCTTAGTAAACTATATGAGTATATTTACAGGTTCTTAGTAGAAAATGTCTTTAATCCATTTTTGGAAAGAAAGGAACAGATTTAACATACACAAAGAGAGGTAAAAACAGGCTTATTGAATTGAATTTTACTATACAATTTTATTTTTATGGACCTACGTACCAAATACCTGTAAGACCTCCTGTGCTACAACTTATTTATAGGAATATTTATTTTTATAATATGTGTAAGACATAATGCAAATAAATGGAATAAGAAGTGCTGTAGCTCAGCTCTTAAGCATTTTAAGTTTATGGCTGCAATTTACAAAACTACTCAGGATGGAGCAGAGAAGGTGGGGGAGCATATTCTCTCACACATCATAAGTGCACCTAAAGGATCTCAATAGACCAGTCAAAGTTAACCTTTAGATTGCATCAGAATCACCCAGAGGGCTTGTTAAAAACAGATGGCTGGTAGAGTCGGAGACTTTACTTGTCTAATGAGTTCACAGGTGATAATTCTTCCCATCTTGAAAACACCATTTGGTAATCACTGTATTCGACTATAATCCTCTTAATGGTACGTGTCTGTCTTATTTATTCTTAAACCCCTGTTAAGTCATAGTATGTCTCCCATATGGAGATGCTTAATACATAAGAATTAAAGGATTAAGAGTTCGACATTTTGACCTGATGATATGTGACAAATAGAATTTGATGGGCCCCAATTAACATGAGGGTCAGACACTAAGAAAGAAGTGCCTAGATTCATCTTTCAATTGTGCTTTTACTTATGTAACTGGGGAGTCCCAGGTTTTATACCAGAATGTATTCTGTCATTTCTTCCATGAAATGAAAGCATATATATAATATATATATTATATACATATATATAATATATATATATATAAATTGTGTTTCTTTATAAATGCAAGTATTCAAAATAGAATAGGATCCTTCAAACTGTTAAATCCAGAGGAAAGAATTTGTTTACTTTTTCTTAATTTCTATTGGTATACTATGTATAATTATATTTCAAATTATTTTATTTTTCAAACTTTGTACTCAAATGATAATAATTTTCATTGAAAAGTAAATAATTTGGCTGGGTGTGGTGGCTCAAATCTGAAATCCCAGCACTTTGGGAGGGCAAGGTGAGAGGATTACCTGAGTTTAGGGGTTTGGGACCAGCCTGGGCAATTTGGTGAGAATGTGTCTCTACAATTAAAAAAAAAAAATCAGCCAGGTGTGGGAGTGCTCGCCTGTAGTTGCAGCTCTTGGAAGACTGAGGAGGAAGGACTGCCTGAGCCCAGCATGTCAAGGCTACAGTGGCCATAAGTGTGTCTAACTGCACTCCAGCCTGGCAGCCAGAGTGAGACTCCAAATCAAGAAAAAAAAAAAAAGAACGAAAGAAAAAAAAGGAAAAGTAAATAATTCATGAAATTACATTTTTTTCTGTTAGTCTTCTATTTTATTACTTGTCAACATAAATAAGAGACTGTAACTTTATATACAGACTATATTCTATCTTCAACAAGGCAGCTGACATGAATCAAAGTTTTTCTTAATGTAGAATTGTGTTTCCTCTACCCCCGATAGTTAGGGCAACAATTGACTCAAGCTTACCAAAATGGTGTCTCATTCCTTCTAGTCATCCACCTGTGCTATCTTTTCTTCCCTTTCTTGTAGTTTTGGTTATAATCACTGAGTTATCAAAGGAATAGGGATAAAAGTGGTAAAAACAACATTCAAGCCTGGTCCACAAAAACCACCCATAAGATGTTCATGTGTTATTTTTCCCTTAGTTGGCTGAATGCAGAAGAATTATATGTCTCACAGCAGGGTAGACAAAAATGACGGAACAAAATCTGGTCTCTAAATGACAAAATGAAGCAAAATTGTCCTTGGTATCAACTAGAAATAAACATCCACTATGTCAAGAAACTAGGATTGTGAGATTTGTCTATTAAAGCAACTATTGTTTTTCCAACTAATATCAATATTAGTAACTTAAAGTGGGATCCTGTCATTATGTTAGAAAATAGCAAACTTTGGTAACTGTCATCTGCAGTAACTTAGAAAGCTGACCCTCTACATCTGAAGGAATTCATTACAAAGAGCCAGTTGGAGTTCAATGACTACAAATAACTTCCTCACAATATTACAAAAATGAGATTATCTCAGTAAGTCTTTTCTAATATTTAAGCCGAGGTCAAAGAGAAGAAAGTTGAGTGCTTTAGAAGTTTATAAAAGCTGACTATAGTGTAGACCTCAACATGGAAAAGGTAGATTTGAAAATACTTTTGAGTAAAATTAAACGACAGCAAAAACTTCCAAGATGCATAAGTTGAATGAAATGACATGACCTGACTAAATGATCAAATTAAGATCAACTATTTTGTTCCAAGGCACCTCCAGATAGCCAGTATTAATCTGAAGGAGAAAGGTTCTTAGGGGTAAACTGTAACAAAATAAAAGAGGACTTAGATTTTTGTCTTGGCAATAACTTTGTGTGCATTTGTTGTTATATGGCGCTTATGAAAAACAAATCGAGCAGGTGCCTACACATTTTGAGAAGATCTTATTGGTAAAGAAACTATGATCCCAGACTGAAAACATTTGGACAAGCTGAGTCTCAAAAAAATATTCAGATATTAAGGCTTGCACATAGAGGTGGTAGGTTCTAAGAGTGAGTTCCAAAGAACGACATATTCACCACTGTGAACTACAGATATAGCTATGGAAGAAAGAAGAGAAAGAAATACCACATTTATACAGAATAATGAACCAGGGAGTTCCTGTTATTTGGTAAAATCAGTGTCTCAACCCAGGATTGACATGGACTGGAATCTTCTGTTTGCCTCCCATTCTCTTTTTTTTTCTCCCAGGAGGAAATTTTTGTTGTGATTATCCTGTTTCTGTTTTGTATTTGTTTTTGAGTGTGTATATGGGGTAGATAGGATTTTCCCTTAGATGCTCATCATTTGGAGAAGAATATTTCCCAGAGATCTTGAAATTCTTATATATTGTGATGCATGGTTGTCTCCCTTGGGATGGGATGAGTGTGTTTTATGTGGAAGATGAAATTTGAAACAGTTATTTGATGAACAGAAGGAAAAACTTAGGTATACATTAAACATAGGTAGAGATTCTCTCTCTCTCTCTCTCTCTCTCTCTCTCTTCCTCTCCCTCTCTCTCTCTCTCTCTTTTGCTGCGTGTGTGTGTGTGTGTGTGTGTGTGTGTGTGTGTGTGTGTGTGTGAATATAAGGGGTACAAGCACAGTTTTGCTACATGCATGTATCACATAGTGGTGAAGTCTGGGCTGTTAGTGTAACCATCACTCAGTTAGTGGACATTGTACCCATTAAGCAATTTCTCATCTGTCACCTCCCTCCCACCCTCTGAGTCTCCAATGACTATTATTTCACACACTGACTCATTGTTTACTCAACATATGTTCAAGTTCTTCTGCACACACAGCTAGACTAATTTCCAAGGCTTACTTGAAGTTAATAGTGGCTATGACTTTAAATCTGACCAATAAAACGCAGGAGGAAATTTTTAACTCATTTCTTGGCATGACTCATAAAATCTTTCCTTGTGATCAAGCTTCCGTTTGCTCTACCCATCTTGTGGATGAACCTAGAAAAAACATGGAGTCCTTAGAAGAAGGGTAAGCCACAAGTGCAAGAGCAATGACCACTGAAACAGGCCCTCTCCACTCCCAACAGGCTTCAGGTGAGTAAGAAGCCAAATCATCTTGCTAAGCCACTGAGATTTGGAGTAATACCCCATACAGTAGCGAGTATTGCTCTACCATAAAGGAAGTGTGCTACAATTTGGTAGTATTTCATTTCACCTAATAATTTTAACTTTAATGTAAAAAACACTATATTAAATGTTGTTAAAATCTGTATGTATATACTTATATAAATATATATTTAGAAGAAAATTCACTCATTTACTCTTATGAAAACAATACTGGAAAAAATTTCTAGGTAACAGTACTATACAGTATGACTCAAGTTTAAGGGGGTACATTTTTTTTTTTTTGAGTTGGAGTCTCACTCTGTCACCCAGACTGGAGTGCAGTGGCCGCTCCCAGCCACCGCAGCCTCGCCCTGCTGGGCTCTGGTGATCCTTTTGCCTCAGCCATCCAAGTAGCTGGAACTACAGGCGTGCGCTACCACACCCGGCTAATTTTTTTGATTTATTGTAGAGATGAGGTCTCACCAAGTTGCCCAGGCGGGTCTCGAACCTGTGGGCTCAGGCAATTCACTCACCTCGGCCTCCCAAAGTGCGGATTACAGGCTGAGCCACCGAGCCCGGTCATACTGGGTACATATTTTGAGCAGTTATAATTCTGGGAATTTTTTCTGAGAACCAAAATTTGAACAACTGTGCAACAATTAGAACACAAGGATGTTCATAACAGAAGATATTATAAACACCCAAATTGTATGTTAAATTGGCTAGCTAAATACTTCACGAAATATATACATAATACAGTGTAGCTGTTAGAAGGGTGTGATGTAATTTTTTATTGACTTATCCAAAACTTGCTATGTGAGAGACATATGTTTATAGTAACATAGATTAAATAAGTATATATTGTTCCTGTCCTCTTGAAATATGATAGCTTGGAAATAAGACCTAGGACAAGTAAACTGGATTGTTTAACAGAGATTATTGCAGCATGGAATTTTAATGCCAAATGAAGACACTGATATAGGGAAACAGGAGGATATTCTTTGACCTTAAGAGATAGATGTTTGAGAACAGGCTGTGCTACCTACTTCATTTAAAATCTAGGACAAGCTGCTTGACTAGAAATAAAAATTTGAGTTATTCCAAAACTCATTTTATGTTATATATCATAATTATGTAAAATGTTCCATAAAATATCTGACATACATTAGGTGCTAAGAAAGACCAGCTATTATTATTAATGTTGGTACTATGATGATTGATTACCATTTCATGACTGACTAGGAAAATACTACATACTCATTTATTAGCTGTAATAAGGTGGTTATAGAGCAGAGTTTGCAGTATGTTCCTGTTTTTGAAAAGCTACATGAATAATATGGAGAAAAAGCAAGTATCCAAAATATAATACATTTGAGTATGGGAATTTGTAGGTAATTACAACTTGTCCTTTATAATTTTAATTTTCTATAATTGCTAGTATTTCTGCCAGAGAGGGAACCAAATGTTATACTATTGCAATTGCTAACTTTTTATAAAACTCATATGCTTAGAACACATGAAATGGCAGAACTTTAACCAAAATTCTAAAATATACTACTTAGAGGTACTATGATAATGAACGTATGCTTTGTTACAATCTTACAACATAAAAATAGGGTATGTAAAAAAATATTACTAGAAACTTAGGCAATGAATGTTTCATGGTCTTTTGTTCGATGGTTTCATCTATAGAAGTAAGGCCTATGAATATTGTCTGTTTCCCAAGTTATTTCTGTAGCTGATGTGAATGAGAAAGTTAATAGATCTAACATGTATTGAGTTCCTTCTATGTGTCTATTACTATTTATATCCATTCCCTCATTGAAGTTTTTCAATTATTCAAAGAGGGAGGTATCACAGATATTATATTTATGACAAAAATCAAGATCCTTAACATTAAGCAATTTAGCTATTTTTCATTTGTAAGTGGCACAGTCAATGTAATAAAATAAGTTAGGAGTTATTTCATATAGCAGTCTATGATAAATGTAGTCCCATGCTTGAAAGAAGTTTCATTAAAAACTTTTTTCTTTTGTGACACCAAGTAAGAATTTAAATATCAATTTTTAAAAGTCAAAATTCTTATTTAAAAGTAGTTGTCAAATGTTTTAAAATTTAAGACAATAAGTAGCAAATACAGAAAAAAATTATATCCAGATTATTTCAATCTCCCATTCGTTCAAACAGCTACCATGATATACATGCCCATTTTGATAAACTAAAGAAATATAAATTTGATTATGATATTAACGCCTCTTTCAAGCCCAAAGAATGGTATTCTAAACTAAGCTTTTTTTCAACTAAAATTAGCTTAACTTGCTCATTACATTTAGTGCTTTAATCTAAGCAGAATCCATCTTTTAAAAAAGCAAGTGTAATGTTATAAAGAGAGATTTTTATGAGGTAGTAAGAACATCCTAAGTGAATTGAAAAAGTGTGTTAATTTTTCAAGTCAATAACAAGACTTGTAATTTCTGTAAACATTTTTGCCAAAGGACTGCTTATTTTTCTTAACCCTAGTGTGGGAAAGTAAGAATTGATACTTCTCAAGCACTGACTTCACAACAATTCCCATATCTGTACTGGAAGTTAGGAAGTCAGTAAATAAATAAATAAACAAATAATAAACTAAAAAGACATGGGCCTAAATGCTTCAGATCACTGTTTAAATTTCAGTTCTGGCATGTATTACTGATATGATGTTGGGCACCCTTCTTACCTGCTTCATTAACATTATTTTACTTATTTCATTACAGTATTTTAATGTAAAATAATATATTCTAAAATATACTATTGTTATAAGCATGCCTATATTAGCAAGTATAAAGTATTCACCATAATTACTAGACAAATGCTGTGACTATAGCACATGTTTGGTAAATGTTAGTTGAAGTATTTAGAAAAAAACAAAATACAAGAGTTATATAGGCATATGGAATATGCGTGCATCAGACAGAGATTGTAGATACCTAGGGGGACACAAAAACCCCAAGAAATTATTTGCAAAAAAATTTGTGTTCATTCTTGCATGTTTAAACTTGTCACCTTCAAAGTACTCTCCATTTGATGTAATACACGTATTGAAATGCCTTTCCACTGCTCAAAACAGTATTTTAAGCTGTCAATTTTGATGCCTTCAAAACTTCTGCCATTTTTTATTTCGCCTCTTCCACATTAGCAAAACGTCTCCCTTTGAGGATTTTTTTTTTTTTTTTTTTACATTTGAGGAAACAAGGGAGGATGGGGCATGGAGGTCATGCCAGTTTTGATCAAAAACTACTGAATGCTCAGCGTGGTGTGGGCAGGTGTGCTTGTAAGTCACCCATCATGAAAGGGCAACACGTTGAAAGATACTTAAAAAAAATTCACTCAAGTCAAACATAGCCTCTTACACCAATTGATGCCAATGGATTCCTAGAACACTTGCCTAGAGGGAGAAGCCTGTACTAAAAGGGGCTCACCCTCCCAAAAGATAATTCCAGTTTTTTATGGGTCCCCCTCATATTTAATTGATATACATAATCTCTTTGATTAGTTTTTTCTTTCAAAGAGGTAACTGGAACCTCTTAGTTTGGACCTAACATGTTTGAATCAGGTCACCTTGGCCACCTTGGCCTCTTCTCAGTGTTGTATTTGACATCATGCCTATTTACATCTTAAATAAATAGTTATTTACATCTTTGAAAGGTGATTTGAATTGTTTGCATGAATCCCTATTATGTCTTATCAGGTGAGTAAAACAATTTACATGATGCCAAATCCTAATGCACTGCTATTTGCAAGCATTAAATGTACCATGTGTTCATACATTTGACATAGTTGAAATAATATTTTCTCAAAGTGTAGCCTTAGTGTGAAAATAATCAAACCAATTGTCATGTTCACAATAATCCCTATGTATAATTATTTTTCTTCTTTTCTTTACTCTCAAACTGCTCCATAAACTATACATTTAAACTTCATTAGGCAGAAACAAGAGATGAAATAATTCAAGTGTCACCAAAAAAAAAAAAAAGTTCATAATACCACAAGCAGAGCTTTGGCTGTATTAGGTAATTAAGTATATTAAATTAAATTATATTTAAATTAGATTTCTAAACAACAAATACCATCCATATATACAGAGGTGAATGCAAATTGAGTAATTTCAAACAAGAAGCAGCGTTTTTAGAAGCCTTAAAATGAAGAGTAATTACACTCATTTAGATAACCATCAAATCTATAGGATTTAGCTTTCAAGTGAATTAAGCATTGAAAAAAGATAGATTTATTTGACAGTTTGTTGAAGAGCTCCTCTGAATTGCAATATTTTTGGTTGATATGCATGTGTACAAGACCAACTACTTTGAAAATGAAGTGCTGAGGAAAATGTCAAGAGATCAATTTGGTGTAATCATTGCTCTGGACTTGAGCACTGTGGAATGAACTACAGTAAATTATTGAAGTGTCTCATTTTGAAGGGCACATTAAATAGCATTTAATTATATCTGTTCAAAACATGAAGGAATTTTTAATGCAACATCCAAAATATCTAAAATTAGATTGAAAAATCTGTTTGAAACATTTGTATGCTCACAGAAAAACACTAAATATCTCAGAAATTTTCCAAATAAAGATGCCATTAACTCTCAAAAGGAATGTTTCCTATTTAGTGGTTTATCTATTGCTAATCTTACCTCTAAGTTCTTATTGACTCTGTTGGCTGTAATTGTTGACACCGCAAACAATTTCTATTTACTCTTACTTAGCATGAAGCCTATATTCCTGCAGGGAGCCCCTTTGAATTCACACACTTAATTACTTCCTTCTCTCCAGGGAAGTGTCATTCTGGCAAAAGGAGAGGGGAAAGAGTTTATTAAATGATGCCATGAACTAGACAATCATATTATAGGAGGGACATTTATGAAAGGAGAGGGCAGAGCAAATATTTTTAAGAAAAAATTAATTGAAACTTGAAAGCTAAGAAAAGGAAAGACAGTATGTCCCTTCAATGTCTTATTTTAATAGCACATTCAAAAATTATCAAAATATTCAGACAAAACTTTCTTAGTCATAGGTACTATTTACTGTTGATAAAAGGCCAACACTTTATTGTTACATGATAATTAATAGATTTTTTTGTCAGGACAAATGCAAATGATTCTGCCCTGTAGAAAAGATATCATCAAAAGTCATGACTTCGTTGTCATGAAGGACATTAGTTTTGTATCCAATTAAATAGTCTTCTTTTAGTCTAACATACATTTCTCGCATACATATAAATACCTAGATTTTCAAGTGCTTTTTGAATTACCTTTATTATTCTGTTGGTTACCCCAGTGATGAGTTTAATCACATTTCATACATGCTCATTCTTATATTCTATAATAGTCATGTTGAACTAACCTACAAGTAGACGAAGTTAACTAATTTTTTGATATTTTTTAGACTGAACTTCATGGTGTACTTTTACTAATTTGTAATACATTTAGAATATCTCAATCTAGATGACATCATACACTACTATGAATTTTTTTTTTAAGATGTGGAGTACAATTCGGGATTAGGCACATAAGTAGTCATCATACAGGTAAAGCTTGGGTCTTGTTTTGGTACCCACTTCTTTGGGTTTGAGATCAGGTTTTTTAACAACACGGTATCTTGGTGAATTGTTTCCATGTTTGATCTCCTTCCATCAGTGTTGTATGAATAAAAGTCACATATGTACTTCACATTATATAAGTCTTAGAGGATCATTTTTCTCATCTTTGAGAAGAAAATTGCCCGCCCAAAAGCACTGCTCAGAATTTACATTTTTAAAAAAATTGTGCCATTCTTTGAATCAGTGTCTTTTTATTTCACCAAGGAAATATTCTAAGTATAGAAATATTTCATCATTTTTCTTCCTCCATTTTACACAATATTTGGGTGACTGTACATTCAGCAATAAATTCATGTTTATTATAAAATATGTGCATAAAATATAAACCAAATTCTCATGTGACTGTTTATTTTAAAAGTTACATGAAAATACTTACTTTTCTTAGGATCATTAAGTAAAATTAATCAAATACAGTAAAGAATTTCATGTTTTATTTTAAATTGTAAATACTCTGAGTACTTTGTAAACTAAAATAGTAGATTGGATTATTCTATATTAAAAACACAAAAGACAAAGATCAATTTCACTTTCATTTTAGTTTCAAAAACAATTTTGTATCTAACCTCTCTGAAGAACTAATGCATTGAAAGCATGGCTTCAATATACACTCACTGTGATAGGAATGAAGATAACAAAACTTAGAAGTCTCAGAAATTTTTTCATTAGTATGTAACCACTACCATCTTAGAATTAATGCCCTAAGGCAATACAAGAAAACAATACAGATATGTGATTTATGGAGTAGATTTTACTATATATTAGCCCTCTCTGATACAGGAAAGAAGAAAGAAATGTAAAATTTAACATTGTGTTATCAGTTATCAAGATGTCTTTGGATGCATTTATTATCTTTATAAAGCTACAGTCACATTTATATGACCAGAGGACTCTCAAATTAATAAAAAGAATAGCAAGCTATTGAATGTGTTTAACTCTTTAAGAGAAAGTATGTGCTTGGGTTTTTCAGGTAGTTTAACCCTAATTGCAAGAAATAACCTGTTAAACATACTCTCTTGGCACATACTTTAGATGGCCCAAAATGCATATTCAAGAGTGCCAGTCTCAACTTACACAATCACTCTTTTTGGGCATTGTCTGAAAACTACATTTTAAATAAGGTCTTCAGATGATTCTTACAAATGTTAGAAATCTAATGTTTGGAAACTCATGTTTAGAATCATTAGTGTGAGGAATGGTATAAGCATTACTTGAAATGACATTATCTTAATTTGGGCTAGGCTCATTATACCATTGCAGTAAAATGTTCAAGATTCTTTAAAAAAATTAGTCAGCAGTTCTAAAACCATGAGCATATGGGTCCACCCACAATGCCTATCCATTGATTGTTTACTGCACCAAAAATTTCATTTTATTGGTTAGGCATTTGAGATACATTTGACTTTTCAGCATGAGTTTTGTATTGGATTTCTAATTATTTAGATAAAGAATCATAATTGTTGTTTCCAGTATGACATTTTCAAAACTGTTTGTATCTTCTTTCATATTGATAGGAATTCAATACTTCAAGTAAGAAGCATAGTTTATATTGAGACACAAATAGCCAGGTTATCATTTTATTGTTGTGGAATTGATCATTTTGTTTATTCCAGAATTTCAGATAGTTAAAATATTGCACTTTATATGTTCAGTGTTAGATCTTGAATATAAAGATTATATTCTAGACATTAACTAGGATTTATAAATACTATATGAACTACAATCTGAAGAAAGGGGGTTTTAATGTTTTATTTTTAAGGCCAAATGTGTATTCTAGCTGAGCGTTTACTTCTAAATGTAGAAATAAATCTCAACTTGTAAATATACAAGAATAGAGCTTACTGAAAAAAGTGATTGCTCTTTAAATATGAAAATAATTCTATTGTTTAGTATTATGCTTATATATAATATTAAACTATTATTCATGTCGTCTTTGCTTAAATTTCATTTGAGTTTCTGAAACATGACTTAAGGAATACAATTTGATCTATGTGTTTTACAGGCCATAAAGTGTTTATTTCTTTTTAATGTGTGATTATTTTTATGTGCAGTAAAGCATGGGTTGTCAGTTAGATATGTTGTAATGTATAATCTTTAAACCTTTTATGGAGATTTCTGCGAATAGCACATCCTTTTCTACATATTTTCAACTGACAGTCAATGGAAAGTTAAAATTATAGCTACAGTTGGAGTCCCATGTTCCACTAAAAAGTCTGAAAATAAATTCTGCAGCAAGGTCGCCTACTTCAGATCATGTCTTGCTATAAAAGACTGTTAACAAAATTGTTTTTACTGAAGCTTTGATGCTTTTGGCAGTTGAGCCTCAGAGGTAAACTTAAGATCTATTAATGGAACAGAGTGAGAACAATAAAAAGAAAACTAAACAGTCCTGAAATAAATTAGAAATGTGGAGAAGTTATTAAATACTGCGTAACACAGCATTATTTTTCCCCAAAGGTTCATTTCTATTTTAACTGAAAATCTATCATTTTTTTCTTATTGTTGGGAGTTCCTATAGAAAATATTAAAATTATAAAAAATATAAATAAATCATGCAAAAGTCAATAAGTATATTGTATATCATTATTCTTATTATATAAGTCATAGCAGATACATAGATTTAAAAAGAAATATAGGGATAGAATAATAGAAATGATTTTGGAAAGGCCTGTAACAATTATGTGTTTTAAAAAAGTATCTGTGTATGTGATCTTCTTTGTTCCTTTATCATTTTATTGTTGATTGAAAAGACAGGATTTTCTTAGCAACTTTTTTTTTTTTAATTATAAAGATGTGGGGGACAATTCAGGGTTAGGTATACAAATGATGAATTTGCAGGTACTTTTAAATTTTTATAAAAGTATTTTAACAATCTCTCTGTCTTTCTGTATTGTGATTTTTTTTCTACTAAACCAATACAATGACATAGCATGTAGTACAGCAAGGTCATCAAATGATATCGCTTATAACCAACTGAACATTGAAAGCAATCCAGTGATATAATTAAATAATTAATTATGATTCATAATTCACATTATCAAGACATTATTCATTTTTATAACGTGATTTTGGAGTTTTGGAATGTTGTAGCAGTTTTAATTAAATAATAAAGCATCACTAAAGAGTCATAGGTTCATACCAACTTCTGTCTCCTTTTTCTACTCTCCTCCATATTATAGGTGAACAGAGAGCTTAAAGTTATGTAACTTTGTGGTTAAGGGAATAAACTCCGGTGCTAAAATATCAAAGTTCAAGATGTAGCTCTATCCCTAATTACCTCTCTGGCTGAGAACAAGTGATTTAGTCTTCAATTCCTTAATCTTAACTTGTGCAATGTAGATGAAAATGACATGTACTTTGGAAGATTGTTGTGACCATTAAGTTATACTGGCATTCAGTTCATTTTTAATACTGTTAGAGTACTAGTTGTTATCAGGCAAATCAGATTTTCATACTGCATAAGGCATAATGACTAAAAAGGGACAGTAAATCTGTAAAGCTATTTCATAAGAGTCTAAGAATAACATGTTAGGTTCTATATTAAAGTCAAACATGTCAGTTAAGAAAATGCAATAACATTCGTTGTTTACATCTTAATTGTCAAACAAAGATAGCATATTGTAACTAAGAGGAAGAGCTCAGGCTTTAAAAAGCCAGGTTCATATTCTATTCCTTTATTGACTAGTTGGAATATCTGATCGAACAATGTTTTGTCTGTTTTTGTACATATAAAATGGACCTTCCCTTTTGTGTCTGCTGTGAGTCATGTTAATTCATGTCATGCAAAGCAAATACGACCAAGTACAGGGAACATTCAATGAGAATCTCTATTATTACTATTGCTGTTATTATTGATAAACTATTTCACATGTCATCTCCTGTTATCTTCTAAATTGTACTTCCCAATCATTTTTTGAGGGATTAGCAGACCCATTTGGCAAATGAGAAAAATATGGCTCAGAACGGTGTCAACACCAAAATTGATACCTGTCTGAATATGAGCTCAATTCTATTTGACTCCAGAGCAGTCCTTCCTCCATTACATCAGCAAATGTCAGGGTTCTACTGGGAAGCATGGGAGAGCTACAGATCCATTCAAAGGGTCTGAGATCAAAACCAGTTTCATAACACTGTAAAGGATTACATCCTTTTTTGCTTGCATTTTCTTTTGAGTGTACACTGGATCTTCCTAGAGACTATAAGTCAAGTGATATTGCAACAGACAGAAAGCACAAAGAGATTTGTTAAATAAGCTGCCTTCTATTAAGTCAAACATTAAAGAGATTTACAAAAATGTGAAGCAATGCTGCTCTTTTTATTTTTTTGTCTTTGAAAATGTAGCTTTTTAAATAAAAATAGGTGAATGCCAAGATATAATAAGCTTTATTGTGATTTTAAGAAATTAAAATAAATATTTATAATTTAATAGTTTTAATTTCTTATATATGAATATTGATAGACATAATCTACATGAACAAAACCTCTTCATGTTCCTCAATAAATTTAAGACTGTGTGAGACTACAAAGTTTGAAACCTACTGTACTATGTCATTTTATTCATCACAATATTTATTTCAATATTCACACTGGTAGCAAGAAATTCCATTCATTTTTTTTCCATCACATGTTTCTTTTGAAAATAAAAAGACAATAAACAAATAAATTACAACAACAACAAAAAACACCCAGCAGCAAAACTGCTTAACTTATATTGCTTGGATGAGGCATTACTAATCATCACACCACTCAATCTTTATTACTTGATACTTGGCCCAGGATAGGACTCTGAGTAAGCTGGGTGATAATACTCTTTCCTGGGAATTTAGAATTTAGACTCTAACTGATAAAGTACATTCGATGACTGTCGGTACTTAAAGCAAAAACGCACTCAGGACTTGATTTAGCATCGGTGGCATGGTGAGTCAAAGCCACATGCAAGCCAAAACTATGCAGGACTGGAAATTGCATGAGTAAGCAAAGAAGGCTAGTTGGCAAAAAGAATTAAAATCACAGAGAGGAGAGAAACAGAGACAAGAGGCAATCATTTCAGTCACCAAATGGAAAGAAGGAACCCTGATTTCTGACATCCAGTTGCAGTCTCCATGAGCCAGTTCAATTTTATTTCCTGATTTAGGATGTTCCTGAGATTTGCTGCGTTTCCCTACAATCAATCTTTCTCTTTTGGGTATGTGCGTTATTCTGAGAATGTATCTGTTGTTGCAATAAATTTTGATTGAAATATATCACACATATAGCAGGACGGATACAAATTTTAAAATATGCACTTCAATGATATTTATAAAGTGAAAGCACTTGTGTAGTCACCATCCAGTTAAGAAATTATATCATCAATATTTCAGAAGCTTTCACTTGCTCCATTTGGGACACGGGTCCCCTACAAAGGTAACATTTAAGTTTTATCTCCATAGATTGCCTTGGCTGCTGATGAACTTGAATGAATGCGATCATATGATACGTTATCCTTTGTGTTGATTATTTTACTCAACATTATGTATGTGGGATTTATCCATTCCATAAAGTATAGCAGCAATTTGATCTTTTCATTGCTATATGATATTGTATATATTTATTACCAACATTTGATTATGAATACTGCTGTCAATGCACATGAAGTTCTTTATAGTCAGGGTCATAAGGAATGTCACTATAAACATACACATACTTGACTTTTGTACATGTATTTTTTTTCTCTGAAACATTCACACAGAGTTAAGAAATGAATAGCTGAAAATATTCCCAAGTAGTTTTGTAATGTGACTATTGCTGCTTATATTATCAGTGTCTAGAAGTTCTTTATATATTCTGATATAATTGCCTTGTCATATGCATTTGTACATAACCTAGAGATGTCTTTTGAAAGAACAGTCTTCTTCACTGTCAACTTCATCTTCAGTCCTTGAGCATGGTATTTATTTTATTTCATTTATGTTTCCTTTGAGCAATTATTTGAAAAATTGTGTGTGTGCAGTTCTTGCATATTTTTCATTCTTATATATATATATATATACATATATATGTATATATATATACATATATATATGTAACTTTCATTCTGATATATGTATATTGTTTTTCAATTTTAAATTCCTAATTTGGGGCTGGTCTGTAAAAAACAAATAAAATTATCATTTATATTTTGGCCTTCTACCAGAAAATTTGCTAAAAATATTTACCAATTTTAATGATTAATAGGTAGATTATTTTGAATTGTATATGCACATAGTCATCCTACCTTCAATAACATTTTTAAAAGATTTCTTATTTACCAGTCCTTGCACTCACATTTTACTTTCTTTGCACTGGCAGGAACCTCCTGTACAATTTTAAATAGAAGTGCTGTTAGCAGACATTCTTCACTTGTTCTTGATTTCTACAGAAATGATTTATTATTTTGCCAATAACTATGTTAGCTTTAAATACTTTTTTTATCTGGAAAAGGAAATACTCTCTCACAGTTGTCTTTTGGTATTTATAAGGCATTGGTTCCTAGGACACACCGAAGATACCAAAATCTGTGAATGCTCAAGTCCCTGATATAAAATGGTCTTCAGTATTTGCACATCATCTCATAAACTTTAAATCATTTCAAGATTGTTGATAACATCTAATAAGTGTACAAGCTATGTAAATGGTTATTATATTGTAGTTTTAGGGAATACTGACAATAAAAATGTCTGTAGACGTTCAGGACAAACCTAGCCATCCATTAAAAAAGAAAGTATTTTCTATCTGTGGATTGTTGAATATACGAATGTGCCACTCATTCATTTGGAGGGCCAACTGTCTACCTAATTTGTTAAAAATTTTGTTAAGAATTGACATCAAATCTTATCTAATTTTTTTCTGTACCTCTTTAGGAAAGTGTACTTTTTTTCTCCTATGTCCTATACAATTTTGGAAATTTATTCAGTTTCATACTTAGATAGCCATGTATTTCTAAAATAAAATTAACTTTGGTATTTTTTTAAACATCGCTTACATCATTGCTCCCATTTGAATTATGTATAGCAAAGACAACTGGCTTATGCTTTTCTGTTGTTGTAATGTCATTATTTGACCTCAATAAACTATTTTTGTTCTCCTATTCTGCAGAAAAATTTATCTGAAGATTATACTATTTGCAATTGAAATATTTTAAATAAACCACAGCTGATGACACTAGGCTTACGGCTTTCCTTAAGGGAAGGTTTTAACAGTATTTGAATTTTAAAATCAAAATCTCTCCAGGTAGAATAAGGATATCCAGCAAATTTACTGACTTTTAAAAGACCTAAACACATATGACCACAACCAAAAAAGGTCTGATTTTAAAACATACACAAAAACATAATATCTAATAACAAGGAGCAAGAGTCATCAGATTATGTTCAAAATGTTGTTTGTTCCAGAAGAGAATTATATGTGATATATATATGAAGGGGTGACCCCCCAAAACAGAATTTATTTATAAAAATTGTGTATTTATTCTTACATATTTAAGCTTCTATCACTTTAAAAATACTTTCTGATGCAAAACACATATTGAGATACTTTTTCCACTGCTCAGAACAGTTTTTGAGCTTGTCGATTTTATGCTGTTTAGTGCTTCTGGCTTTTTGTTTGTTTGTTTGTTTGTTTTACCTCTTCTACATCAGCAAAACATTTCTCTTTAAGGACTTTTTTCATCAGGGAAACAAACAAACAAAAAAGTCGCTCAGGGCAAGATTCTGTAAATAGGTTATGAATAGGGAGGGTGGGGTGTGAGGATCATAACATTTTTGGGCAAAAACGGCTGAATACTCTGTGTGTTGTGGGAAGGAGCACTTGTAAATAACCCACCATGAAATGTGCAAGTGTCTTGAAAGAATCTCAAAAACAAATTCACTGAAGCCAAAATCTCTCACACCGATGCTAACTGGTACACTGATGCCAATGTGTTCCTAGAACCTAGCAGGAGAAGCCTGTACTATAAGAAGTCCACTATCCAAAAATAATTCTTGTTTTCTTGTTTGGGTCTCCTTGTAGATATGTAGACATTTCAGGAAAACAAAACAAAACAAAACAAAACAAAAACTTGACACAGGAAAAGGTCAATTGGCTACCATCTAAGGATCTTCTATGAGTTTCCAATCTCCGCTATAACCACATTACCGCAAACTTCGTGTCTTACCACAACATATATTTATGATTGTACGATTCTATAGTTCAAAAGTCAGAAATGAGTCTTTTAGACTAAACAAATGTGTTGCCAGAGCCAAGTTCCTTCTGGAGGCTCTTAAGGGAATCTGTTTTTCTGCTGTTCTAGTTTCTGGATGCTGCCTTCATTTCTTGGCTTATGGTTTCTTCCTCCAGCTGAAAATTCATTGCTTTGACTTCTGCTTGGACTGTCATGTCTCCTCTCTCTGACTCACCCTATTACTTCCCTCTTTTAAGGACACTTGTGATTAGCTTGGGCATACCCAGATAGCCCAAAATAATCTCATCTCAAGATCCTTAGTCACATCTATGAGGTACTTTTTATCCCCACAGAATGCATTCACAGGTTCTGGGGATAAGGAGGTGGATATATTGGGGGGAACTTCATTTAGCTTACCACAACCACCTTTTTGAATACATACAAGTCCTGAGGCTAAGCTCAGTCCAAAGATGGTTGACTTGCTGAGGAATAACATAATCTTGATTTACACAGAAAATGTAGCCAACTCATATTAATCAAACCCAGGATAGTGTTAATCTAGAACACCAATTTATGTATTTTATCTATCATACACGTTGCAACACTCCCCCCGCCCCCGTGCAGAATAACCACCACAGTCATTTTAAATAACTAGACCTACATGGGAAGCCAATTTATAAGTCAGAGTTTCTGAATGAGTGTGGGAAAGGAAAAAAAAAAGTTATATAGTAAAAAACCACTTTACTATTAATGAATGAACTGCCCATTTCCACAAAATCTCTAATAAGATTACACTATCCAAATGCATTATGTAAGATTCTCTCTGTGTGAATTTCTACTCTGGCCATTGACAGCCTTTGGCTTTGGGGTCTGTTCTCCATATCATTCTGTTCTATCAATCTCTCTTCTAAGTGATAGACTTCAATATGCTTTTATCTGCTGATCTAAGAACTTTTTTTTTTAAATCTCACTAAAGTGACAATATATATACTATAAAATATCTGCTGATTTTATAGTTTCTCTTTCTAAAGGCAGTGTAATTTCATTTATTTCAGAATTTTTTACTGGTGTGGCAGAGAAATGGGAGTGGGGCTAATGTGCAAATGGAAAACTTTCCTGAGTCAAAGGATCATGATTAAGAACATGCTCTTGAATTCCTATAAAAATATTTAAGAAACTAGAACGATTAAGCTTGGATGAGTGTTGTTTTAGAGATATGTCGTACACAAAAGTGAAAGATGATTGCATAGAATAAAATTTATATTTTTGACTCAGTATAAGTAAGAACTCGCCAAACAACTTATAATCGTCCCAAATTGATCAAGATTCCCTGAGGAGATAATGAGCTTCCTATTATTAAATGCCCTCAAACAACATTAACTGGATTATATTTGGCAGAAGGACAATACAGAAAATTATAGCATCAGATTGGTGTGAGGTCCATGTAACCTTTGAATTTTTCCCAAAGCTGAGTTGCTCTGTTCAGAATAGAAACATCATCTCTGGAAAAAATACAAAACTCCAGTCTGGGCAGATCTGATCTCCCTGTTATATTTAACCTTGCTTTCTAACTGACTCACACATTCACCAAGAGAATGAAATGTAATTACATATTTCATTTTTAAAAGCGTTTCCTAGGAGTAAAGTAGAAGAGAAGGGCTCTTAGTAAAAAGAAACAAAGATAAAATGAAGATGAGATTCCTTAAAGGGCATTGTCTTGCTAACATTTTATTTGACTGTGTTTCTAGCTAACTTTTCTGTTCTGTTACTCCTTTTACTTTGTGGGGAATAAGTATGAGCAGTAACTGTGAAATTGAATGAGTATCAGAGCTAATTAAAAGTCAAAATAAATAGATATAAGTTGAGATTTTGATACAATAGTCAATTTTAAGAAATTAGAGATTAATTTTATACAAAACAAAATTTAGAAGACAGAGCCCGACTTAGCTAAACTATCCATGAAGGTAGAATTCTACTTGCTTGGGTTTGTAAAAGACAAGAGTATCCTTAAGTCTTCTAGCTAAAGTTAGTTTTCCTTGGTAAAGGAAAATTAATGTTGTGATATATAGTAGCCATTACTTTCTGATTTATTACAATAATAAATAATAATGATATTTAATTTTACTTTTTCAGATTGGGAAGGGGTTGGGAACAAGACTTCTTGACAGTGACCTCATAAGAGACCCTGAGTCAAAACTATCCAGTTAAGCTGCTCCTAATTTCTGGACCTACAAAAATGATATTAAATATTAAATATTGATTGTGCTTTTAAGCTGTCAAATATGGGGGACTTTTTTTTATGCAGTGCTATGTTCTGAATGCCCCCCCCCAATTCATAGGTTGAAATCTAACCACCAGTGTGACAGTATTAAGAGATGGGGCCTTTAGGAGGTGATTAGGTTGTGAGGGTGAAGCCCTCATGAATGAGACTTAGTGTCCTTATACAAGCGGCCCCAGAGAGCTCTTCTGGCCTTTCTGACATGTGAGGATACAGAGAGAAGTCCCCATCTATGAACCAGGAAGTATGTCTTCACCAACATCAAATCTGCCAGTATCACTGACTTCTTAGCTCCAGGAAGTGCGAGAAATACGTTTCTGTTGTTTGTACGTTAGTTTATGGTATTTTATTATAACAGCCTGAATATACTAAGATATGCAGCAATAAGTAACTGATACAATAGGAACATATATTTGCATATGTACATTCTTACATAAATTATGCAAAACAGTACACTGGAATTGATGCCATAATGAGAAAAATTTTCCCCAAATAACGTTTGCATATATCTATGTTTTTCCTAGATGTATTGAATTAATGAATTCCATGGGGGGAATTTAAAAAGAAAGGACTAAACTGTACATTCAGGGTCACAGAGACTGACGCAATTTACTAATAACTTTAAAAGATGTCTCTAGTTCATAAGTAAAGACAGTTTACACACACACGTACACTCACAAGATTATTGAAGACTCATATTATGCAGGTTCAAGGCAAAAATGAGCCAGGAGACAATTGTAAAGGCACTTCAGTCTTGCTTCTTTACACTAAGTGGTAGAAACGATTTAAGGAAGATTCACTGATATTAATGTGCCCTTTCAGCACACATTAGTTGTTGATTTTGTTCAGATAAACTCTCTTTTAGGGAGTTGCTACTGTTAAAATTTGGTGGGGAATGACTTTCAGTGTAAATACGTATTTAGCCTCCTTTTATTATTAACTCATTATCTCACTGAAAAAACTTCTGTAATAAAAGTCAGAGGTGGAAAAAACAAACTATGTTCTCCTACTTTCCAGCAATAATTTACTTCAAGATTCTTGCAGTATCACTTTGCATAACTGCTATTTATTCACTTTCCTTGCATTTTAAAAAGTATTCACTGAAAAATAGATATTATTGACTACAAAGTAAGGTGTTTCATCTTTTTAAAAAGAGAAATGCAAGAGTTTCCTAATTTTTAATCATCTTAAAACATATTAGTTTATGAATCAGGAATTACTAGAGGAAAAATCTAATGAAATTTTAAAATTGGATCTTTTTTTAAAAATTTTTTCTTTGAGATGAAAGACTGAGAAAACTCAACGTGCATACATTAAAAATTTAACAACAACTCAAATATTTGGATGCAATTATTAAATAAAAGTAGTATTTCCATATGAATATAGGTTTCCTACAAAATTTAAGATACTTTCACAATTTAAATAGACATATTTCATAAGCCTATTTAGTACTGTACTGATATATTTTGTCTGGGAAACAGACATATTAAGCAAGTGCCATACTGAGAAAATGACAGGATACTTGATCACTTGGCAGGCCACATTTTAAAAATGGGTCATTTCAACACTTATAAATAGAATTTTTAATTATTAAAATACAAACAAAAATTACTATAATAATAATATATTCCTTAAATTTTTCATGGGGATCTTTTGAATTATTTTGAAAAATTAAGAAACTATATATGTATTGTGAGGTGGACACAGATTGCAATTTTTTGTGTTGTCATACAACTTTTCCAAATGAATTCTCATTTATCTTTGTAACTGTTTGTGCAAGCATTTGGGGCTAGAAAGTCAGTAACATTTGACCTCTGAACATTTCTATCTTTTCTCAAACTTGTTCAATATTAGTGAACAACAAAGAGTAATTTATCACTGTGTCACACTTGCCTGAAGAATTTCTCTGGGTCTCAAGAAGAATGATGAGGTTAGTCTTTAAGCTCTACAAAATTCGTGAAGGTGAATTTTTCTCTTTGATGTACACAGATAATTGTCTTTACTGAAGATTTGCTTCTGTCTCTGTTCTCAACACCAATTCTTTGGCTTATTGATATTCCCATTTTAATGGAACCTTGAATCAAAATACTTGCTTAAACATTACTCTGTGTAGTAGATATTTTGGCTTAAATACAGATTATGTTCACTTCTAGAATAGAGTTTTAGTTGAATTTGTTGGAAAAATTCAGCAGAAGCTTATTATTATAGTAGTGACCAGAGATTCTGAGATTTTTTTTTAGAAGAAATTTGAATTGCAATTGACAGATTTTTGGTAGAATGTCTTAAAAAGAGATATGGTCTCCAATAAAATCTGTTTATATGGAGTCTAAGAGTAATTCACAAATGCTGAGCTTGATCTTGTATAAGGTCATAAATTGTATAAAGAAGCAGTTTATCTGATAAAGGCATTGGAAATACTTGAATTCAACTTTGTTCTAAAACCCTGAGTCTTAAAGAGCAAGGGGACTGAAAGTTAAAAAAGACAAAGTTCTGAACCTTCTAGCAGTTCCAAATGACCCAGCAATTTCATTTCTGGGCAGTGATCCCAGAGAGATGAAAACTTATGTTCACACAAGACCTGTACACAAATGTTGACAGCAGCGTTATTTGTTATAGTCTGGATCTGTAAATAACTCAAATGTCCTTCCAAAGATGAATAGTTAAACAAAATGTGGTACATTCATACCATGAAAAACAACTCAGCAATAAGAAAGATGAGCTATTGATAAATATAACACAAGGATGGATCTCCAGGGAATTATGTCAATAAAAAAAAACAAACAGCCCAATAAGTTAGATACTATATGAATCTACTTATATAACATTACTGAAATGACAAAAATATAGAGTTGGAGAACAGATTAGTAGTTTTCAGAGGTTAGAGGAAGGGTGAAGGTAGGTGAGGTGGAGGTGGGTGCAGTTTTTAAAGGACAAGACAAGGATCCCATGTGGTAAAAGGGTTTGTTCTGTATCTTGACTGTGATGATGGCTATGCAAATCTAAATGTGGTAGAATAAAATATTTTATGGCTCCCACAAGATATTCCTGCATTAATCCTTGAAATCTGTAAATGTAAATGTTTCAGTATTAAAAAAAAAATAAAGATCCTTACAGATATGGTTATTTTAAAATAAAGAGATTATCTTCATTTATCTGAGTGGGACCTGAATACTATCGCAAAAGTTCTTCTGAAAGAGAGACAAGGGGCAAGTATACACATGAAAGACAAGAAAGTGTGGTGATGGAGGTCGAGAATGGCATGGAAGGACACAGTCCCCAGAAACTGGAAAAACCAAAGAACAGATTCTTCCCTAGACCTTCCAAAGGGAGCACAGCCTTGCAAATACCTTGATTTTGGAACAATGATACTGATTTTGGATTTCTGGCTTCTGGAACTGTGAGAATAAGTTTCTATTGTTTTAAACCACTGAGTTTAATGGTAATTTATTACAGCAGCTGTAGCAAACTAGCACTTTATGTGAGATAAAAGTGCATAGAACTAAACACAAACATATATACACTTATGCAAATGAGTGCATGTAAAATTGAGGGTAACTGAACAAGATTGGTGGATTATATTACTGTCAATTTTCTGATTTTGATATTGTGGTATAATTTTATAAGATGGGGCCAAGTGTGGTGTCTCATGCCTACAATCTCAGCATTGTAGGAGGTCTAAGTGGGAGGATCACTTGAGGTCAAGAGTTCAAGACCAGCCTGGGCAATATAGTAAGAACCCATTTTCATAAAAAAATTCAAAAACTTAGCTGGGTGTGATAGGTACCTGTAGCCTCAGCTACCTGGATAGCTAAGACAAGATGATCACTTGAGCCCAGGAGTTCAAGCTGATGTGAGCTATGATGGCACCACTACATTCTAACAACCTGCATGACAGAGCAAAAGAAAAAAAGAAAAGAAAAAAAGAAAGAGAACTGGGGGATTAGAATAAACCCATTAAAGAATACAAGTAATCTCTCTTGCTGTGTTTTCATACATTTGCATGTGAATATACACTTATCTCAAAACTAAAATGTAATTTCAAGAAAGTGATAGAGTTGTTTCACCATCAAAATAAAAACCAATAGGAGAATATCTTCATGATTTTAGTGTATACAAAGATATCTTAAACACAATGCAAAAAATGTTAATTATAAATAAACATATTAAATTAAAATATATTAAAATTAAGTGATGTGATTACTTAAAAAAAAACTCTTAGAGAATGAAAAGACAATCCACAGAGTGAAATAATGTATTTGCTATATAGGTATAAAACAAATGACTCATATATAATGAGTTCTACAAAACAACTAAAAAGTCACAATAAAAAAATAAATGGGCAAAAAGTTTAATTAGAGTATCTTCACTAGAGAGTATATCCCAAATGATCAATAAAAATATAAACAAATAAGTAAATTCATTAGATATTAAAAATGTGAGTGAAAACCACAATATGTAGCTACTATATACTCAGCCACATGGCTACAAATAAGAAGTCAAATGATACCAAGTCAGGTTGTGGACAAACTAATTTTTTACACTATCCACACATTTGAGTTGTTGTATGCAATTTGTATAACTATTTTGCAGTATCTAATAAACTGAACATACACATACCCTATGATTCAGTAATTTCAGTAATTTCACTTATACGTTTACAGCCAAAATAAATGAATATATATATATATATAGATAGATATATTTCCAAAGTGACATACACATACACTTAATGAAACAATGTTTATAATAGTCCGAAACTGGAAACAACCCCAATATTCATCTATACCATAAATATTAAATACTCTCATTCGTATGCAATATTATAGAGCAATAACAGTGAAATAATTATAACCACGATCGCTGTCACGGATGGATCACCTATAAATTATGTTAAATAAAAGAAACAAAAAGAAAAGACCCATAATGAAATATTATTCTATAAAATTGATAAAGGATGTTCTTTATAAAAACACAAATTTAAAGAGATTCACTGAGTTCTGCTTATTGAAAAATTAGGGAAAGTTATTACTAATAAATGTTGGTTAAATTAAATGATTAGTTTGATAAGGTCCCACCAGTCAATCTTAGTTTTTGTTGCATTTGTTTTGAAGATGGTCATGAATTCATTGCCTACTTCAATATTCAGGATGGCTATGTTCATGTAAAGGAATAATATGGAATCAGTAACAATCATGCGTATGTGAATACTTAATTATGTGGAAAATAAGGGGAAATTATTACTAAGTGAAATGGCACATTATAAATGAAATTATTATGTTAATACACAAGGGAAAACTTTATGACATTGGGCTTGGCAATGATTTCTTGGAAACGATATCAAAAGAACAAGCAACAAAAATAAAATTGAATTTTAAGTAGGCATAAATCAAACTTAAAAGTTTTGACACAGTAATAGGAACAAGCAACAATATGAAAAGTTACCTATGAAATGGAGGAAATATTTGCAAGTTGTATATCTGATAAGGGGTAAATTTCTAAGAATGCTTATAATTAAAGAACAACAACAACGAAATGCAAATAATCCAATTTAAAAATGCGCAAAAGACTTGAACAGGAATTTATCCAAAGGATGCACACACATGGGCAACAGGTTAAGAAAAGATGCTCAAGATTACAAAAAAACAGCAAAATGTAATTCAAAAGTGCAATAATATATCACCATAAATATGTTATGACGACTATTATTAAAAAAAAAAATCAACGTGTTGGTAAGGATATGAAGATATTGGAACTCATATAAACTGCTGGTGGGAATGAAAAAATGAAAATGATGCAGCCACTTATGAAAAGCAGTGAGGAGTCTCCTCAAAGATTAATAATAGAACTGCCATATGATCCAGCACATTTACTTCTGGTTTTATATCCACAAAAAATAAAATCAACATCTTAAAGAGATATTAGCACCCCTATGCTTACTATATCACTATTTACAGTAGTCAATATGTGGAAACAACCTAAATTTCTATTGATGGATGAATTATAAGGAAAATGTGGTATATACACACAATAGAATACTATTCAGCCTTAAAGAAGGAAGACATCTTGCCAAATGCAACAACACGTGTGAACCTTGAGGACAAAATGGTGAGTGAAATAAGCCAGCCACTAAATAACAAATACTGCATGATTCCACTTACATGATATACTAATAATATTCAAACTCTGAAGCAGACAGTAAAATGGTGGTTGTCAGAGATTAGGGGAGGGAGAAACAGGGAGATACTCTTCAATGAGTATAAATTTTCAGTTATGCAAGACGAATAAGTTCTAGAAATCTTCTGTAAAATATTGTACCTATAGTTTAGGTATTGTGCACCTAAAAATTTGTGATGAGGGTAATCTTATGGCAAACATTCTTACCACAACTTAAGTAAAATTATGTTGAATACAATCAACCAGGCATAGAAAGACAAATACCATGTGATCTAACTCATTGGTGGAACCTACAAAGTTGTTCTATAGATGTAGATAGCAGAACAATGGTTACCAGACAAGGGCAGGAAGGGGTGAGAGATGAGGAAAGATTGGTTAATGGATACATAGAAAGTTACATTAGATAGAATAAATAAGTTCTGATGTTCTATTGCATAGTAGTATGACTAATATTAACAATAATGTATACTGCAAATAGCTGGGAGAGAGATTTTTGAATATTCTCATCACAAAGAAATGATAAATATTTAAGGTGAAGGGTATGCTAATTATTCTGATTTGATCACTATACAATGTGTACATGTATTAGAACATCACATTGTATGCCATAAATATGCCAATCATAAATTTAAAGTTAAAAAAGTATAAACAGGATATAGACAAGCTTTTAAAAATATGTTTGGTGTGATTTTACTTAAAAATACATATATGAAGAAGAATAAATGGATGCATACCAAGTTTTAACAATTGTAAAACGTTAGTGTTTTGATTATGATTACTTTGCTTTATTGTTTTTCATTCTCTGTTCTCTGGAGTTTTAAAAATAAAGTTTATTACCAAGATTTTGAAAGCTGCTGTTTTTTTAAAAAATTATTTTAGGGAAAATCTGCCTTTTTCTTCTGTTTGAGAATAATACATGAATTTTTAAAAATATCAATAAAGCCAAGCCTTCCAAAAACATGACATAAGTGAAAAAATCAACAACACACTTTGGGATCAAGTAGAAGAGGTTAAAATTCTGACTTGGCTAGTATGGCCTTGTGCCTTGGGAAATCTGTTTAACTTCTCTGAGACTTAATTTACTTCTCTATAAAATCTGAAAAATCAAATTATCATGTAGGATCTGGTGAGTATATTATTGTCTGTTCTTGAATAAATTGTAGTTTATATGATTGATATTTTCATTATTATTAATATTGTGGATAAACCTTTGGGAATAATGCTTTGACATGTCCATGACTTCTTTCTCTAACTGTAAATCTTTGCATTATTCTTTTAAAAGTAGATATTTTGCTTCATTCTTACAGTTATGTATTAAATGCTGTTGATTATCTCAATAAAGAAAAAATGTTTTAATAGTTCTACAAATTTTTCTAGAAATAATAAAATAAAATATAGAATTATGCAATTTCATTTTGTTACTTTGTTATCTTTTGTGTTCACTGTTTCCAAGACATTTTTCTTCATGAGCCAAATTAATTATCCTTCAATTTATCTACTTGCTTTTGAATCCCCTACATTAATTGCATTGGAAGCAAAATGAGCTTTTGAGAATAAGTTTTAAATCTCTGGTATGGATAGTTCCAAATTTCAGAAGGTCTGGACTTTTCACTGAGTTCAGAACAAATAAGTATTTCAGAAATAATGAGCTATATCTTAAAAATGTATTAAATAATGTTCTCAAAAAAAGTGTTCTCATAAGAATTAAAGTTCTATAAAATACAAACTTATATTTCCTGATAAAATTTGTAATACTAGATGCACATATATTTTAAATAAAATGTTGGACTTAAAATGAAGTCTAATGCTTATCTTTTCTGTAGCTAATATTATGGCATTTTGTGGAATAAATAATTGACCATTACTATCCATTTATTTTTTTCACTTATAATATTTAAAATATAAAATGATTTAGATATATATCAGAGCATCTTCTTCAATAACTAAGTAAATAACATGAAATTATTATTATTGTTATTATTATTATTATTATTATTTGAATAGGAGTCTCACTGTTTCGCCCAAGCAGGAGTGCAGTGACACACTCACAGCCACCATAGCCTCAACCTGCTGGACTCAGGTGACCTTTCCACCTCAGTCTTCCAAGTAGCTGGAACTACAGGCATGTGCCACATCCTTGGCTAATTTTTTGATTTACTCTAGAGACAAGGTTTGCCCTATTGCCCAGGCTGGTCTTGAACCTGTGGGCTCAGGCAATTCTCTCACCTCCACCTCCCAAAGTGCTGGAATTACAGGCTTTAGCCACCACTCCTGGCAAAATTATTTTAATCTAAAACAACACTAATTCCTCAGCCTCAGAGAACATAATGATAATCTTCATTTTTACTACATGTATCATTGTCTTTAAACAGTACTATTAATTCTCTTGCACCAAAAATGTACATTAAATCATTATATACTAATTAATTTCAAGTGCTTATAAAAATATTAGAGCAATACTGGCCTCAATTATAACATGCTTATAAAACTCAATGTAAAACATGTACTTTACATGTAACAAAACACACACAGAAGTAGTCTGTAATAGTAGCATGACAGTCTTAAAAAACATTACCACAACATTTCTAGCCCACCCTTCACCAATATGGTAGAGATTCATTCCCAGTCTCTTGAGGGTGGTTTGGATTTAGTGGTTCATTTTTAATAACAGAATATGGCAGAACTGATGCATATTACTTCTGAGATACTTACAAGAAGTCTGTAGCTTTCATCTTGGGTCTTCCTTCCATTCTCCCTCCTTTCCTGTTCACTCATTCTCAAGGAAACCCGCTGACTTTGTGTGAGCTGCCTTACAGAGGAGCCAAAGAGTTTGTGAAAAGCCCAGAACTTCAATCTAAAACCTATGAGGAACTGAGCCTGCTTGGAAGTGGATTCTCCAGTCCCATTTAAGCATTGAGATGAAAAAGCCAATCCCAGTCTTGTGAGAGACACTTCCAAATCCCTGACCCTCCAAAAATATGTGAGATAATAAATACTTGTGTTCTGTTACTGCCAAGTGTGGGGAAAACTGTATAGGTAGGAAGGATGCAGAATTTGGCAACATAATTGCCTGGATGCCCTGTTGCCACTGCATGTGATTTTATCTCCTAGGACTTTCATTTCCCATTTTGTAAACTAGGTTTTGCCTATTTACATCTTGCTGAGTAATTCCACTGTTTAATTTTTATAAAGCATCCAGTATTGCATCATGTAACTGGGCATATAGAAAGCAACATCTGAATGGTTTAAATCGTATTATGCTGTTTTTCTTGTTATTACCATTTTATTGCAAAGTTTTATTTTTTAAACTTCCTTATGTTAAGTTAATCAAAATATAATAAATAATTTAATTGAAATAATTATTTTATATCTCCATATATCAGCTTTTCCTAACCAGTGTTTACTTTGGACACTTTTAATAAATCCTCCATACCTATACAAATCTTAGACAAGTCAAGAAAAAGCTGTATACTGTCTATAATGCTAAATATCTTTACATCATAATCAAGCATCTAACATTAAATTTGGAAGTTAAAAGATGTACTAACTCATGGCATCATCAACTTTAGAATGTCTAATACCAGAAAAGTAGAATTTTTATGTTGTAGGTTTTTAACCTTACCACTTGGAATAGCATTGTTTCCAATCAGTCACTCTCCCTAATAATGCTTAAAAGAGTGAGAGCTCTGTTATCTTCCAGGTTTGAACTGATTTTGAAAAACAGGTTTAAAAAAAAGCTTGCATTTAGTATAAATAGATCAATAGGTAACACTATTTTGGTAGTTACCACTCAAAATAATGATGGTTAATAGGCTTTTTTTTTTCTTTTGAATTGGCGTCTCACTCTGTCACTCAGACTAGAGTGCAATAGCATGCTCACGGCCACCCCAGCATCGAACTGCTGGGCTCAGGAGATCCTTCCACCTCAATCTTCCAAGTAGCCAGAACTACAGGTGTGTGCTATCATGCCCAGCTAAATTTTTGATTTATTGTAGAAATGAGGTCTCGCCAAGTTGCCCAGGCTGGTCTCGTACCCATGGACTCAGGCAATGCTCTTGCCTCGGTCTGCCAAAGTCCTGGAATTACAAGCTTGAACCACAGTGCCCAGCCTTAATAGGCATTTTTAAAGATGCAGTCAAGAGCGTCAGCCTTCATGTCAGTTTCTTCAGTAACTCAAGCAAAGTTGCTTCCCCCCCCCCCCGAAGGACTATACATTTAAATCATTAGAGTAGCACTTTTCAGTATGTGGACTCAATCAAGGATGTGAAAGAGATTACACTTGATTCTGGAAGGAAAACCAAACAACAAAAGTCCTGATCTATTCCTTTATTTCAGAGGACAGTAGATTCCTTACAAAATGCATGCTGACAAAGTGGACTATGCTCTGGAAAAAAGTTAGGATTTCCTAGGCCTCTGTTTTACCACATGTTTAATAACATATGGATTCTTTCTGTGCTAGATAATTTGATGATTTCATTTTATATGAATTTCTGTTCCATAAAGGCACATAGTCTAATAGCAGATAAGGAAGCAGAGTATTCTACATGTGTGACACATGTTTTGGGAACTTGTGAGGATTGAGAACTTGGAGAAGCATTTGAGGGTATGAGATATAAGCATATTCATCTAGCTTAGGAAAATGTTCTCAGATATGACAACCCCACAGATCAATTTATAATTAAGTCCTCAGGTAATGAGATAGAACATCACCACTCTGGTTTAACCACAGCTCTGGAAATTAGCTAGATATGTACACTCAACTAAATTCTACTTTTGACTATTGCTTTTCTCATGTGAAAAGCAAGAGTTAGATGTGTGATATTTGAAGTACCTTCTTATATTCAATTTTATCATATATTGATACTCACAGAAGTAATTCACTTTTGATCTAGCTCTTGACAGGTATTACTTTCCTCAAATGTATAAATAAACAAACTCAAACATATCTTCCTATTATGTATATGGGAGGGAGGGAGGTCTTTAATTTCTTTGAAAATATGATGACAGTTGCAGATTTGACTTTCTTGAAAAATGCAGATTCACAAAAATAACCAGAAAACAGAATACAGTCTTAAAGGCAATTGTGAGAGATAACCATAGGATTTATGAGGATCTTTTAACTGCAAATAGTTTCTTGCTGAGAGATGTTTCGCTATACTGATAAAGAACCTTAATTTATATCATTGAAATAGGAGCTCCTGAAAGGTGAGGCTGGAGAAAGGCTAGAAGATTCCTACAAACAACTGGCAATGTGAAAAGAAAGATGAAGTTCAAGTGTTCCAATTTCCTTGGAAATTGGAAACTGTTTCCCAAAGAAGCAGCTGGATAAATAATGGCCAGGTTCGATAACAATATAGTTGCTACATTTTAATTACATTTTGATTTAGGTAGAATCTTGCAGGTTGGCTTTGTATCTTAACCACATTCATCATGCAGGGTTTATGGGGAAATATGTTCCAAATTTTTACAGTGGCTTACAAATGAACTTGTAGAGCCCAACATATCCATAACTTGAAAATGGCCTGCGATTCTTTATTTATAATAATATTTAATTTAAAATGTTGGAAGAGAAATGGTCTATAACTTATATTTAGGTTGACATTCAATTTATTAAAATATACAATTTTGTATGATTTGTAGTTTAGTTATAATAGCTATGTTTTAAAATTTTTCTTACCTTCTTTCGTCAATAAGAATAAGTCAACTCTAACTATAGGTAAACTAAAACATATAGCTGATTATTTCTTTACCAGCATATGTTTATTTTTAATCCTTAAACATTTGTTAGACAATAGACAATGCCAGTTGAGAGTAATTTAGCATAGAGCACTTGGACTGAGACAGAAGGATTGCTTGATCCCAGTAGGTCAAGGTTGCAGTGCCCATGAGTGTGTCCTTGTGCTCCAGTCTGGAGGACAGGGTGAAACTTCGACTCAAAACAAAAACAGCAAACAAACAAACAAAAAATTTAAATTAGAAAAAAAATCAATGGGATGTAGGAATGAGCTAAACTGAAGACTAGTAGAGAAAATCAAAAAGAAGACAAACAAGTAACAGATTTGTATAGCATTTATTGCAATTTATAATGTTCAAAACTTTTTGAATTGAGGAAAAACTCTAGATGTAAGCACTAAAACTAGTGCATTCTCAATAATACCATCTTTATTTTTTAAAAACAAATGCATTCTGAAGCTAGTACTCGTAGCTAAAGAATTAATAAGTTGTGTTCTATTTTCTCCTTTGCCAATGGTGTGTGTTTTCAAAAATCAAATTTCATTTTAATAATCCCTTGAGATAGTGAGAGAAGGAATTCATTCATTACTGGTCAGCTAATTATCTAGTGAAAGAGGTTAAAAAATTATCAAATAATGTAAATTTATGAAAGCAGGGATTTCATAAGTCTAGGATTATGCAGTTCTCATAATTTTTTAAAGAAAGCTTTAAAATAAGGTGCTAGTTTCTTCCTATTAATAATTATATTTAAACATATAATATGTATTATAGTTTAAAGTTTCATGTCAAAATGCCTATTGGCAATCTTCATTGTATCAAAGTGAATATTTCTATACTCTGTATCTATTTTTATATCATCTATCTGTTTAAAGTATATAAACTAATTATCATACTAAAGATATTTCTCATTAACCTTAATAGGACAATATTTCCAGTGAGATATTCTATACCGTAACATACTAATCTTAACCCTTTCTCCTTGGCTTCTTTTTATTGCATATATTCGAACCAAAATGAACCACCCACAGTACCAAAGATTTAAAGTTTTTGTGCAAGATAGTTTGAAGTGCCATTCAAACCTGTATAATTCTGGGAAATTTATTCACAGTATTCCAGCTTCTTCATTTATTTAAAATATCAAGGGTGCTATGTAAATAGAAATTATGGTCAACATTACAACATGCTAAGATCAGCTGTTAAAGACTAAACTCTTGAGAATGTAGATATATTCATCATTGGACCAAGATAATGATAAACCCACAACCAATCAAGATACTTTAATCAAGCTGCCCAAGTCTGTCTGTCTGTCTGTTTCTAAGGTATTGCATACAACAGCTATCATAAGTTGGTAACCAAAACAGAGTGCTATATCACGTTATAGGTAAATAAAGGTCAAGGAAAAAAAGGGAATTCTCAGTGTTTAGGAATAAGTAATAAAGTAATAGTGACTTGTCTTCCATAAGATACCTGAAATTTAAAGAGAATATGATGATTGCTGAAAAGTGTCATTTAGTTCAAAAGTAAGATTCTTGTTTTCTGTTTGTCTTTTTTTGGCAATCATTCCTTTAATAGGCTCCTAAAAATATCAACAACTTTAAAGTATACATGCCAGGTTACTAAGCATGCAAAAGTGTAAGATGTCATCATATTAAAAAAATCCACGGTTACGTATGGTTGGGAAATACTATATACTAAACTCATCTCTGAAGATTGGCAAACAATACAATTTGTACTTCAATTAGAAATCATAGTAGAGGTTGAGTGTCCTAATTTAAAATGCTTGGGATCAAAAGTGATATGGGGTTTTCAGGTCAACCTGTGCTTCCAGAGTGTCAGCTTAATGGGTTGGCCAGCCAAGCCCCAGAGAGGGTCATATCTAGGGACTGGTAAGCCTAGATATGTTGGCTTTCCACTGAACATACATAAGCCTGGAAATGTTGGCTCTAATGAGATGGTAAGTCAACCTCTGAGAGTTTTACTGGTTTGGTGGGCTGGCAAGTCTAGGCCCCAGAGTGTCTCAGTTCCGGAGTCTCGCCTTCTTCCAGCAACTCTACTGGTTCAGCTGACCCTGTTGGCTGACAACTCAGACTCTGGGGCAAACGGCTCTTCGGCTCTGATGATCTTCTGTACCTCTTCAGGTCACAGCTCTTCAGGTCGAGGTTCTTGTCTCATGCCCAGGAATAATAAGGCACACAGACACCCAGAAAGCAAGAAAGTAGGATTTATTGAGAGGACAGAAAATCTCCCACAGTGGGAGGGGACCCAAAGGGGTTGCCAGTGTGGAGCTGAAACCTGGTGCTTATAAAGCTCTAAGACTGAGCCAATTGACTAGCACTAGCTGTGAGCTGGTTGGTCAGGACTAGCTGTTCTTATTGTTCAGTACTAAGGATCAATCGGTAGGAGATAGGGGCCTAATGGATAGCTGATTGGGCGGTACTTGGGAGCAAGCCGATTGGTTGTTTTTCTATCCCAGCAGTGAGTACTTAAGCTCTAGCTTGAAAGACTTGCAGGGAGCTTATTTACCAAGACTGAACTTGAGATGCTTGCTGGAAGTTTGCCACATTGTTACCAGAGGACCTGTCCTGTCTGCCTGCCTAGCTTTTCCCTAGCTATCTCCTGTGTCACAAGTATGTTAGAATCTTTTTTTTTTTTTTAATTTTGGAGTATTTTCAAATGCATAATGATATATCTTGGGGATAGAACTCAAGTGTAAACAGAAAATTTATTTATATATACCTTATACACATAGCCTGAAGATAATTTTATTCATTTTAAATAATTTAGTTCATGAAACAACGTTTTGACCAAAACTTATTGTATGAAGTCAGGTGTGGAGTTTTCTGCTTGTCGGTTCATGTTGATCTTTTAAGTTTCAGATTTCACATTATTTCCGATTTTAGATTTTTGAATTAGAGGTGCTTAACCTGTGTTATAACAATTTAAATAAGTTTAGAATGCTAAAAAAGTCACTGACTTTCTCTTCTACAATTTCCAATAATTTCCCCTGATTCTTAAATAAAACCTATTGATCTAACAAATTAAGAACAACATATTCATAAGATGAATTGCTATAAAATGTTATATCATTATATGTTTTCTATAGTTAATTTACCTAGTAAATTTACTGTTTAAAAATTACTTTTATGAACTTTACAAATATAATTTTCAGTCAACCATTCACCAATATTCAGGGGCAATATTTTCAACTTTTGCCTCAAAATAAAATTATATATCTTAAAGTTAGTAACCTGATATACATATTTTAAAGTATTTGAATACAGATATAAAAGAGTTAATCAGAAATTTCTGACTAATATATAATTTGCCTTTATTATTTCTCAATGATGTTTCCTAGCAACATTGAAAGACTAGTCTCTTATTTACTTTGCATTTTTTTTAGTAAGGAAATAGAAATCATATTTCAGAAGGCTTGTTTACTACCATTATAAAACTTATCAGAAAGCCGGGCTCGGTGGCTCAGCCTGTAATCCCGTGCTTTGGGAGGCTGAGGTGAGTGGATTGACTGAGCCCGCGGGTTCAAGACCTGCCTGGGCAACTTAGCGAAACCTCATCTCTACAGTAATTCAAAAAATTAGCCGGGAGTGGTAGCGCGTGCCTGTAGTTCCAACTACTTGGAAGGCTGAGGCGGAAGGATTGCCGGAGCCCAGCAGGTAGAGGCTGCGGTGACTGGGAGAGGCCACTGCACTCCAGTCTGGGTGGCAGAGTGAGACTCCAACTCAAAAAAAAAAAGTTATCAGAAATACGTGATCACTCATTTAACTTGGTTTAATACAAAAGAAAACCCAGTGGAATTTAATGTGATTAATTGTTCAGTGGAAAGTGATGTCCAGGTACTCATACATTTCAAAGCAAGATTATTTTGATGTTTTCTAATATTGACAATGACAGGTTTCTTATTTATACATAAACATGAAAACTTTAATTTCATTAAATTAAAATAGCTTTATGGTATGAATGTCTTCCATAATCTTATGGAACTTAAATTAAAGTTATATATATATATATATATACATATATATGTACTATGAGTAGTTATGGGATATACATACATATATATGTATATGAGATATATATATGTATATATATGGGATATATATATGTATATGGGATATATATACACATATATATAAAATGATGATAAAATAAATGAATCTAAAATAATTATAAAGAAATTAATAATCTCATAGTAAAATTTTATACTTCTAAAATAATTTGCATAGACATAAACTTTGCATTCTAAAAATTGGAGGATATTGAAATTTTAAATGTAAGTTTTATAATTTCTTCATGTTTTTCCAGGTTTTGACAACCATTCCTTATACAGTGTTCTATTCATGCAAGTCAAATATATTAACAACCAGTGGTCAATCATTTGGTCTAATTTCATCAGACTTGAGATTTCTGTTACTTCCAAATATATAATGCCATACAAATGATTATTCACAGTGGTAAACTTAATTATATTTTATGAGATCTGATGCTAACACAAGTCCTAGTATTGAAATGTGCTTGCCAGAGTGCAGGTTTTCATAAACCCAAAATAGAATAAAAATATAAACATGTCTGGTTATTACATTGAACAGCTGCATGAAGAGGCATATCAGTGCAGTGGATAAGACCCAAGCCATTGGAGTAGTTTGATCATACATAGATTCTTAACGTGGTCTAGTCACATTATTAGCTTCAAATTGCTCAGTTATTTGGAGCACATCTGCTATCCTCAGAAACAACAGCTTTAGTAACTACAAAATAGCAATTATAATAGTTCAGAGAGGAGAAATAAGCATTTTCTACATCTCTTGACGAAATACAACATATTATGGCATCTTGCCTCATGAACTGGAGCTCAAATTAGTCAGCAACAGCACAATAGTTTTTTAATGTGTCCCATCTCTATAGAGGTGTTGGTAATGTAAATAAAGCAAAGCAAATAAGGTGGTTCTCCTCATTTCTGATATGTAGGAACCGTTTGGTAAATGTTCTTATTATATTAGTAATTATGATTACATTAGGAATCTGATGCCAAAGATATTTAGCAGATGATACAGCAAAAATAAATACATAAACAAACAAACATACTTATTGATATCTGTCTGCCCTAATTATTCTTATTTTACACTATCATTTCCTTCAGGTTTGCAGAATATCACATTAATGAAGAAGAAGTTTAAATTTGTTAGGTATATGTTTTGTTTTTGCCTTCACTTAAATTATCATTGTAACAGATGAAAGAAGAATATCATCTCCAATTATATCAGAACTATATCATAGTTCTAAAACTACATGATTTTTAGCAGAAACATATGCCCTCCAGCTCAATATACTGTGTGATGCAATTATATAATGGATTCAGTAAGCCAAATAAAATAAGTATGGTGTGAGGATGACTGATGCTCTCGTGTGTTCTTTTTTGGGAGATAATTACTACACTTTAAAACTCAAAATATATGTGTTGAATTGTATGTCATTTTCCTCTCTTTTACACATAAATATAGACTGTCCTCAGTTCAGTCTGTGAGTTCATTTTTGCTGTGGCAGATATGCTTTAGGGGTCTACTAAATAGATTTTTCCCCTTCTGTTATGTATCAGTTAACCTTCAACATGTAGAGAGTTTATTTCCTACTCAGGAAATAAATCAGCCCCAATGTTGCTCAATGACTGTAGCCAAAATGGGAAGTAATAAACAGGAAATGTAAAAAGAGTTGCTTGCAAATTTGTGTTATTTACATTTATTGAGAAAATATGGACACTATGAAATATATTCTAGTGTACTGGAGCCCAAATTAGTCCGCAATACCATAATCATTCTTTTAAAGTGTCTTAGCTACCTAAATAAACAGCAACTCTGTACAGCTTTATATTACCCCAGAGGGCAAACAAACACATTTTCTTTAAGGACACAGCAGCAGCCTATACTCAGTGGCTTACGCTCCATTAAGCTCTGTATTATGGACTGATGTGTTGGAGATTTATTTGCCTCCCCTATCTTAAGAATTCAGCTATTTGGTTCCACCCTCGTATGTAAGTTCACTTATTATAGTTTCATAAATGGATATAGTCATAGATATTTGATATAGTCATAGACATTTCTAGGCAATAAGTCAACATTTCTTTACCCATATTAATAATTAATAAACTTTATAACCACTATGGGAAAAGAACTGTGAGATAAAATAAGTACTCTAAGAATGTATTGCAGTACAAAGGTCAGATAAAAATGCAAACATGTCAGAAGATATTACACGATGTAATCATACTCAACTTATTTATCTAAGTCTCACTGTGTGTCCTAGATATTGGAGATGAAAGGTGTCCCTATCAGAGAAAGACCCTCCTGCTTACCTGTGGGGTAAAGATATTAATCCAATTATCATATACATTCTTATCATCATAAAATACTTTCAAGTGTAGGAAAGAAATATACAGTGAGGACATATAAAGATTTGGGAAAAGCATTTAACCTGAAGTGGCATCTGAGTTGTTGTGTTAAAAGTAAGAAGGAAACAAAATAATTTTTTTTTAAAAAGTAAGTAGACACTCACTGAGTAAACAAACTGAAGGTAGAACATTCCAAGTAGAGAGTAAAACATTTATCAATACCTGTGAGCACAAGGGAACTGAAAGGAGGCTATTGTGGCTGTCATCGAAAGTGCAGGGGACTTATAAGTGGGAAGTAAGTTAGGAATAGAAGATGGAGGCCAAAATGGATGTCAGCTTGAGACCCATGTGAATTACCTTATCCACAGCAGTCAGAAGCCATGGAAAGGTATTTGGAAGCTGAGTGTCCTGAATAGATTTTCACTCTTATTAAAACTCTTTTTTTCTTTTCGTGTAGCAAAGGATGAAGAAGGGATTATGAGTCTGTATAAAATAGGATGGTGGTTAGAAGAAGAGTGTTGAAGGTGAAATAGAGAAAATAAGCCAGATTTCAGAGATAATTAGGAGATAATACCTACTATAGACTGAATGCCTCTGTCTTTCTCTCCAAATTTATAGTTTGAACACCTAACTTACAGTATGATGCTATTTGGAGATGGGGAGTTTGAGGGGTAATTAGATCGATACAAAGTTATGAGAAGGGACCCCCGTGATAGCATTAGTTTCCTTATAGGAGGAGGAAAAGACACTGGACATTTCTCTTCCTGTTTTGTAAGGACACAGAAAGAAGACAGCAAGTGACATATGAGCATTCTGTCCATGAGTCAGAGAGAGGGCTCTCACCAGAAACCAAACCTGCCGGCAACTTCATCTTTGATTTCTCACCCTTGAGTTCTGTTAAAGATTAATGTCTATTGTTTCATCACCCAGTCTGTGGTAGAGTAGTCTGAGCTTACTAAGACCATATTTATCGAAGTGAATGAAATATAAGTGTAAGGAGTTATCAAGGGTTAATTGCAGATGACTTTCTTGAGCAATAGATGCCATAAGAAAGGGATCCTGAGATAGCTCATATTTGGGTTGGTGTGAGTTGGGGGCAGTAATCACACCTTTAGATATGGTTAAGGGGAACTTGAGCTGCTTTTGAGATTTTTATGTGGTGGTGTCAGTGAAAAAGCTTGAATCACAGCTTTGGAAATCAGAGGAGTCATCTGGGCTGAAGTTACTCTTTGAAAGTCATCAATTCAAAATAATAATTAAAGGCATGCATGAGAGTGCTAAGGAAGAAATCATAAAGGAAAAAATAAAAGACAGAGCCAAGGATTGTCTAACTATTAATGATCAACAACATCTAACAGCTCTGTAAAAATAAAACCGATTGAAACAAACTAACATCAGAGGAAGGAGCAGAGGAGGAGAGGTGTGTTTCATCAATGTCACAAGAAATTTTTCTTAAAGATGGTAGACAATTATCTAAGTGTCTGAGGCTCTGAGAGATTAAGGAGGTGAAAAGCGAAGAGTACCCAGGGATTTAATGAACCAGAGGATGTGGTAATCTGAAATAGAATTATTACCTTGTAGCAATACCTAAGGGCAGATATCAGGCTGGGGTGGGGCAATATTGTTCAATTTAGAGAATAAAATCAAACAATTTTCTAACCAAAACTATGTTTAGAGATTATCTAGTAGTTTCTCTATTTATATGCTTCCCTTTTACTCCACAAACGTTATTTGACTTTCAAGTGAAGGAGAGTTGAATTGTTTTGCTAATGATATATTCTGTGTCACAAATTTATAGGCAGCGAATGTTACAAAAAAGATTATGTGTGCATAGAAGAATGATGAAAAACTGCATAGAGAGACATATTTGGGCTTAGCCTGAAAAATGAGTGACAGCAAATGAAATGCAGGGCGAAAGAGGGAAAGCTTAAAGTGCTCAATGCCATGAGTCACAACAATTGGAAAGGGTAGAAGTTTCTAAAAGTGAGAAGACACTGGGATATGAGGGAACTCAAAGCAAAGACTGAGGTTGAGGAGGTAACTGGGTCTGGCTGATTCTTAAGATTCTTGAATGCCAGCCAAAGGTGTTAGACATTTCTTAGAGACTGTGAGGAGCCTTTGAAGAATTTGGTCAGGAAAGTGGCAGGAAGAATATGAGTAACTTAAAGAAAATCAATTCTTTTTACCTATCACTGAGAGGAGAAAAAAGGAATTAAGAAAAATGATAGAAAATAGATACTGATTTTTTAAAAGCAAAAATTGACGTATTAAGTATGGACAAAAGATAATTATATATTTTATATTAAAAAATTAGGTCCTTATTATATTGGTTATTATTATAAGGCCATATAAAATATGAATAATTTAAGAGGTGTTAATATAAAGAAAATGTAGTTTGTCATATTTTTTTCTTATATATGTTTTAGAAAGAGAAAAGCACACAAATAAAATGTGTGTGTTGATATAATGGTTATTTTATGTTTTTGAGAGGATTTGAGAGATGGGGAGAAAAGAGAGAGAAAGATATTCATTACATTTAAAAAAAATGGATTAGAAACTTTTATTGCAAAAGTTAATGAGTTTTCCAGCATCTGAATTTTCAGTGACCTTGATTTTGCCTGAACCCATTGGTCACAAAAAATAAACAAACTACACTTTTTCTATCAAGTTATAACCTAGATCTAAAATTAGAGAACTGATATCCATCAATGGCAGTTCAAGAAAACATCAATAGGTTAAGGGGCATGTGCTTGTAAGAACAGAAAGTGGCTCTTCTGAGATATTTATATCTAGACAGATTACACCTAATATCTCTCTTTAAAAAAAGAAAGAGTGATGCTGAGCTAAGATGGAGAGGAGACCAGGAGACCAGGAGACCAACCACAGGCCAGAAATCTGAAATTTTAAGCAGCATCTGAAGCAACACATTAAAATGTTCCCTTCTCAATACAAGGAAATTATGTCTTCATTGAGGACCCTTTTCCTAGAGCCTCAATTTGTGTAAGAGTTAGAAGATTTAGAGAATGGGGAAATAATTACGGGTATTGCAGTGATAAAAAAAAAGCAAAATTACCTTCTTGTGCTATGGAATAAATATGATAGACAATGATATGGGGGCCATTTAATCCTTTTGCTTCTATCAAATATAATTATCAATATATCAGGAATACCACTATCATAGATAGTGAGCTTGCTTCAAGTTTATTTAACAAATTAATAAGAAAACAAACAGACGCCTAATTTGGTTCAAAATACACGCAAATTAACATAAAATGATATAGTCAGTGGAGGAAAAGGAATTCTAGGATATGTGTGTTTTGTTAATAGTGTTCTACATACTGTGGGGCAAAAATATCATCACCTTCAGTATCTTTTACTTCCAAAAGAAAGAAAACCATTCCACTATAGTTGTTTACAGAAGCATAAAATGGGCCCCAATCGAATGTATAAAGTTATACACTCTCCTCAGAGTCATGCGATCCTCTATAGGCCTAGTAAGAAAAAAATGTAGTTACCATAATATTATTAACTTAGTTTATCAATAGTTTGCTTATTTTCATATTTCAACCTGTCTCTCTATATACATATATGTACATATGTATACACACATGCTATTAAATTTGAATACATATTTACTATATACATATGTATATATACTATATGGTTTATACTATATATGTGTGTGTATACCAATTTTTTGCCTTTTGTGTGATTACTGTTCCCAGAAGTAGTTAAAAATGTTAATTTCTAGTTAGAAGACAATGGCAGAGTTAACCCAAGCAACTTAAATTTTATGTGCATTTGAGCATCTAGAAACACTCAGTTATTTAGGGTCTAGGAATTGCTTTTCACCAAAGAAAACAAAACAAAGTATTGATTCTGTATTTTCATAAAAGTTGGAGGTAATATGTCTAGAAAACACACACACACACACACACACACACACACACACACACACACACAAGCACAATAAAACTGTCTGCCCCAAATGTGTAAAATGTAGTAGAAACAATTAACAAATTTTATGGTGATATTTTTGAAATTGTTTTTTTTCCAATCACTAATCTTAATTACTTTTTTTTTTTTTAACCTGAAGGAAAGAATAAAAAATCACTACATGGTCTATGTGATAGAATCCTGTAAGGAAAGAAACATTCGTGCTTAGTAGAAGCACAGCACATATCTTCTTGGAAAATAAATGGTACTAGGGAGCTTTGATGTTGCTCTAAAACATACTGTTTTCTTTTGAGAATATATTACCAAATGGCATTTTTGCACATGTCTATTTTTGATTTCCTAGTGCCTTTATAGACTTTTTTGTTTTGAAAGACACTGTAGCTTTCAGTGATCATTCCCAGTTCATTTCTCAGTGTCTTTCTTTCTCATGCTCCTTCCCTCATTAGCATTTTAAATTATTTCTTCTGCTTGCAAAATTTGAGATCTCAGACTGTTTTGCTTTTACAATTGACTTTTGAGCAAGAAGGAAGGTTAATAAGAACACCAACTCCCGTGCAATTAAAAATCTGCATATAATTTTGACTCCCTCAAATTGAGCTAATAGCTTACTGTTGACCAGAAGCCTTACTAATGATAAACAATCAATTAACATATATTTTGTATGTTATGTGTATTATGTACTGTATTCTTGCAATAAAGTAAGCTAGAGAAAAGACAATGCTATTAAGAAAGCCAAAAGGAAGAGAAAATACACTTACAGAACTGTACTGAATCAGTACGTTAAATTTACATTTTAGTCTGTTCACAGGATGGACCATCTCTCTGAAATGGTGAGATAGATAGATAGATAGATAGATAGATGGATAGATAGATATGTTTTCTTTTTCAAATTTTCTCATTGGATATATGTTTATTAAAGGAGATACTATTTACTAATTGCTTGATACAGCGACCAGATTGTAGTTGGGGCTCAACAAACATACATTTTAAAATTCATCAATTAACAGAACTTATGTGTTTATCTTCCATTAAGCTTACATTTAACCAGATTGTTTAATTTTACTACACAATTTATACTTTTCTTTATTTTAAAGTTATGTAAATGATATACAAGTTTATTTATGTTAAATCATTTAGATTGCTTACACCAACATTATCTAAGGGATCCTTGACTTTACAGTAGCTTTCTAACTGATATTTCTGCTTCCACCATCTTTTCTTTTCTTCTCCTGCCTAATGTTAACACAGAGGCCAAAGGGATCCTGTTACTATAAGTCAGATTCTATCTCTCCTCAGCTTAAAACTTTCAAGAGCCAATAGACCTTTATGCTGACTCAAAGGGCACTATAACATCTGGCCCCCAGTTACTCCTCTGACTTCCTGTCTAACTACAATCTCTTCAAACACTCCCTTACCTCGTACCCTTCTCCCCTTTTACCCACCTATAGCTATTCTTTTGCTAGAAAAATTTCTTCCAATATCCAAATGGATTATACCCTACTCTCACCCAAAGTCTGGTTCATTTCCTACCTTCTCAATAAGATGTCTCTTGACCCTGGTACTGTAAACTACAGCCTGTGGCTCCAAGTCATTTCCAGACAACCTCCATCTCCCTTATTTGTCTTCACATCTTCTCCATGCACATCTCTACTGCCTTCAAATACTATGGTGCTTGCTTATTTTCTGTGTTTTCCTGCTACAGAAAGATTCATGACCCGTGAATGCAGGGATAGTTGCTCTATAAGCCTTTGATATAGTCCAAGTTGTTGAAATAGTGTCTGAAATTTAGTAGATACGCAATACTGTTTTATTTTTCAACCTGGGATTTCATATTTATTCTTATTTTTGCAATATATATTTTGTTAGGTTCTGGCAATCATTGAATTCTGTGAAAAGCAATTAATTTTCTTTGCTCACTCAATATATAAAATAATCCTTGCGACTTTGGTTAACTTGGATATATGTAAACATGGTTGCAACAGAATTTGTTGCTAAGAATTCTGTTTTTCACAGTCAAGGTCAAGTTGAGAACTGTGCAATTAATACTCATATTAATCAAGATTACACTGAGTCTACAAGCATTTTTGCAACTATTCCATCCACTAGTAACACAATAATCAGTGTAATTCACATTTCTTAAAATTGTCTGAAAATCATTTTGTGAAAAATCTGTCAATCACATGTCTGAATTCAATGTATATAATGTGTAAATGGTAACTTATTTCACTAGTTTCATGATAGTATATTTTTATAAATGTAGTTCAGTTTAAGAAAACTGACTCATGTTGACTTATGAAAATTATTGTTTCTTTAAGAATTTACAAATTAATTGTGGATTTTAAAAAAGAATACTTTCTATAGTATATGGAATCTGTTTCCCTATGTATGTTAAAAATTGGGATTCTTTTGTATCAAATATAATTCTGCTTTTTCACATCTCCCTGTATTTATTTATTTATTGAGCAGGAGAGATTTAAGAATCATACTTGCATGTTCTTTTAGAATCATAATCTTTAAGATTTAAACTTCTTTTAGCAAATAGAGGTCTCAACTTCCTGTGATACAGTCTAAATGAGTAGAAAAGGCTTTTGGTTAAGTGTAAAACGACCTGATTTTGAATTCTCATGTCCCCACTTAATGACCCTGAGACCTGGAAAACATTGTTTCTTGTCTCTTAGCTACAACTTCATCTATAGAAAGGCAGCAAGTAATATGTATTCAGCATACCTCTCACTGGTCGACCAGAGCTAATGGATACAGATACCCATTAATACACATCGTATTAAGGCAAGGACGCATTGCAAGCTCTTTCAAGGAAGAGCCTTGCATTATTTATCATCACATTTCCTCAGTACCAAGAAGAGTGTTGTATAAGTAGATACACTAAAAATATGCAGAACTAGAGTACTTCACATAATGTGGTCAAAAATTCCATTTTTATTATTTGGCTCTTGGATGAAATGCAACAAATTTTAAATGAGCCTCTGTGATGGGCAAGTACTAATAAATCGCTTCTGGGCAAATGTCAATAAATCCTTGGGTAGCTGAAGGAGAGGAGTGAGATGTGGGGGGTTAGCAAGCAACCACTATCTTTAGGAACACATAATTCTAAGGAAAAGTGACCAATATTATAATTCTGCAAAATAATATGTGTCTCAATGTTCCAACATTATCTTTCCAGGCAAAGTGAATGTCATGCACTGATGAACACACAAACATATCCTATGCCCCAATTATACTCCGTCAAATTATGTCAGAACAGTCTTAATCTCCAGTTTTAAGTGGGGCAGCTTCCAAAAATGAATAACTTTCAATAATTTCCAGCAACAATTTGACTATTGCAAGTCAATAGTCACTTCAGAGTAATGTGAGTATACTTTTATCTTTAAAAAGTTTAGCATTAGCTAGGCTCGGTGGCTCAGCCTGTAATCCCGCGCCTTTGGGAGGCTGAGGTGAGTGGATTGCCTCGGCCCGTGGGTTCGAGACCCGCCTGGGCAGCGAGACCTCATCTCTACAATAAATCAAAAAATCAGCTGGGCGTGGCAGCACATGTCTGTAATTCCGGCTACTTGGAAGGCTGAGGCGGAAGGATCGCCGGAGCCCAGCAGGTTGAGGCTGCGGTGGCCATGAGCGGCCACTGCACTCCAGTCTGGGCGACAGAGTGAGACTCCAACTCAAAAAAAAAAAAAAAAAGTTTAGCATTTATTGATTGAATTTTATTGCACTCTGTCATCAGAGTTAATTATTGTATATATAGAAATAAGGCTTTGAAACTTGTTATCTCACCTAGAACCTATGGAAAACATTCAGGCAACTTACAACATATCACAACAATTTCTCTGCAAATTAAAAAACATAATTCATCATGAGGTCATGACATGTGTTAAGGTTATACATTAATATATTAAGACTCATATATTAACGCAAAGATCACATTGTTCAGTAGTACGTGAATAGCTGCAGTTTGTCCAACAAAAATGAACCTCTAAAAATTCTAGTAGATAACAACAGATGCTCACAATTAAATGATATGAGAGGTTTTAATATTTTTACTATTATTTTATCCAAATCAGAGCTTTACTTGAAAAATAAGAACGAGATCTTAAAATCACCAAGTAAGTATTAAAGTAAGTTATGATACAATAAAGCAATATATTTAGTCTTCACCCTAGTTCCTGCCACCTAATGTCTAAATCCCTTACTGGACTTTCCTGAATGATGGAGGTGATAGGAGTGTCTTTTATAATTTTTCCTTCCTCCCTTTCTCACCCCCTCTCCCTTCCTCCCTCCTTCCCTCCTTCTCTCCCTCTTTTCCTCCCTCCCTTCCCTCCTTCCTTCCTTTTCTTAAATTGGGGCCTCACTCTGTCACCCAGGCTATAGGTTGGAGTGCAGTGGCACGATCATGGCTCACTGCAGCCTGAACTTGCTGGGTGCAGGTGATCCTTACACCTTGGCTTCCAAAGTAGCCAGCACTAGAGGAATGCTCCACCATGTCCAGCTGCTTTTATTGTTTGGTTTTTTCTTAATTATTTTGTAGACATGACACGAGGTATCACTATGTTGCCCAGGCTGGTTTCAAATTCCTGGGCTCAAGTCATCTGCCCTCCTTAGCCTCCCAAAATGTCAAGATTACAGGTGTGGGCCACTGCATGCAGCCAGGAGTGTCTTTGATAATTTAGAAGAAACTCTTTTCAATCACTCCTGAGTTTAAAGTTAATATGATGATTGGTGGCTGGAAGCCCCAAAATAGCTTCAGTTTGGGCACTGATTGCCAGAGGAACCAAACATATGTTTAGGGGGTTGAAACTTTTAGTTCCACCGAGTCTGGGGAGGAGAGACGAGATGGACATTTAGTTAATCAATAATGATTTAATCAGTTATGACCTCATGTAATAGAACCCTTATAAAATCCTAAAAGAAAAGATTTGAAGAACTTGCAGGTTGGTGAACACAATAGTGTGCCGGGAGAGGGCTGAACCCCCAGGTGAAGGAGATTAGAACTCTTCCAGACCTCTCCTATGTACAACTTCATGTGGATGTTCATTCATAACGTTTATAATATGTTTACTAAATGGCACAAATTGGACAATACATTTAAGCGCACTTTCCTCATCTCTGAAGTTTAAGGACAAAGAGCAAAGTAAACACACATATGAATGCATATCCACAAGGGCACAGATACAAATACAAACACAAAAGCATAAGTGGACTGAATACAAGATAGAAATATCATTTTAAAATAGTATTGTTAGCCGGGTTCGGTGGCTCAGCCTGTAATCCCGCGCCTTTGGGAGGCTGAGGTGAGTGGATTGCCTGAGCCCA